>NW_025108670.1:0-38362 GCF_011392965.1 Frieseomelitta varia
TATATACACATATATATATATATATATATATATATATATATATATATATATATATATATATATATATATAGTAAAAATATAGAAATTTTATTAATATGAATATAGTAAAAATTATACTATATACATAAATGTTCGTATAGTTGTAATGCAATAGTTTCTCTATTTCTCAGACTTCGATGTTCCCGATTTTGTGGAAATTTCATGCTTCAATCGTTCTAGTGTTAAATTATGAAATTCACAAGTACGTACTCGTTAATTGAACTCGATCCCATCCCTGTAAGCAACGTACGAGGCGAGCGGCAGCTTGGCCCCTGGCAGAGGGTAGCTGAGAGCAAGGACAGAGAGAGACAGAGAGACAGAGAGAGAGAAAGAGAAAGAGAGAGAGAGTGAGGTGAAAGAAGGTCGTAAACTCGTTCGCGAATCGGCACGAGACCGAGCGTATAGCGCGCACCAGCAAGCACACGGTCGCTCTGTGTAAAACGATCGTGATTGGAATGCCATAAGAGCGCTGATCTCTCTCGGCTATGCCTACAGACACCGTCGTCCCGCGATCCTCGTGCAATAAAATCGGTGATTTAGCTCTCCCCGTGGCCGCGCAGCCGCACGAGAAATCGAATAATCGAAGATGTGTAAAATTGATTTACCGTCTAGATAGGCAGAGAAAAAGAGAGAGAGAGAGAGAGAGAGAGAGAGAGCGGCCGCGAGATAAGAAATTTCCTCAAGCTCCGGTCACCGTCCGGGTTTTGAATTTCCAAGGGTTCGTTTGTTTGTTCGCTGTCGCGAGAATTTCCTCCCGTTTCTTCTTTTTCGTTCTTTTGTGCCCCACCGGGCATCAATGATAAATCTGTCCTGTTGATTTTACGCTCGCAACAAATTTTGCGCCATCATGCGTGCCTTTATTTTAAGCGGCCGCTCGTGAAACGCAGGCTAACCGTCGTGTCGCGTCGTCGAGCAACCAGAATTTTCTCGATCGGCGAGGGCAAACGAGCGACATTTCTGCAAGTGCAAACTGAATCTGAAGAACGATCGGACGCGATCGAGCTTGAGATTCTGATTTTGATTTATCGGGCGATTCTATTACACTGTCGGTGCATGTTCGAGATTAGTTCCTTTGAGCGTGTACAGGTAACAAGTAACGTAGGGGATTCGAGTGAGACGTACGACATATGTAAGAACGAAACGAGTGGTTGAATTCGCGAGAAGAATTCGTTCACTTCGATGCGTGAGATTATTTATTTAGAGTGAAAATGCAAGTAAAGTAAGATAAGATGATAAGACGATGTGAGGTAATAAAGATAATAGATATGAAAGGATTAATGAAAATATGGACGTGTGTGTTTTTTATAATCGAGAGCACAGAAACATTGGAAATAAATAAGAGGGAATATGAAATTTCGAGAGACTGTTGAATTTGTTGCGTGATTTCAATATATTTGAAAATAATTCTTGCATACAACTATTTAAAAAGTAGAAAGTAAAAAGTATGAAAATAAAATAAAATAAGATGGTAAAAATAATGACAAAATTAAGCAGAAGTGAGATAACATGCGGGCAAGAAAACAGAAATATTGGAAATAAAGAATAAGAGAAAATGTAAAAAATGATTGGAATTATTCAACGATTAAAATACACGAGATTTCAGTAAAATTGAAAACAATTTATTCCACAATAATTAACGAATTGCTCTAGCAAGTCAGAAATGTGCATTTCAACAATTTATTATCAATCGTTGACAAACGCTTCAAACGAAAAGTACGCTAAATGCAGACGATTCAACGAAAATAACTTCAATTCGTCGCGTTAGCGGCGCGTCGCGATTATATACAATCTTCATTAGGTGAAAATGAGTTTCAAGTTCCGTCATCGGAACTCAATTACATACGTCGCTGTTGAAATTTCGATAATTAAACGCCGCTATTCTCGGATCATCACGCGGCGAATTTCTTGTCGCAGATCGCATAATTTCGCTCGCCGTTTGAGCTGACGTGATTGCCGACGTATGAAAATCAATCGCAATTTAGCGAACGAAGCCGAACTAACGATCGGCAGCTGAGCGATAAAACCATCTAATCCGCTGGAATTACTGGGGAAATCTGTTCCGAGTGATTCTACATCTGCGGAACCTAACCAAGATAAACAAATTGAATTACGTAAACCGATTGGTCGATGGTTGATTGAACCGTTATCCGAAGAAATACCCACGATTGATCGGACAGATAGGTAGAATTAATCCTGAAAGTTATTCTGTTGTTTCCGCGAGGAGACAGAAATTCTTCATTTAATATCTTGTTCATTTTGCCTCGTCGATTGTTTGATTGCGTACGAGAATTTTTCGATGGCGACGAATTAACTGAATCTGCGCGATTGAAATTAAAATTTAACGAAATTTCACCAACGTGACGGCGACGTGTCTCGCTTTACTGCTCGTAAAATTTCCAAATATTGTTTCGTATAAGACACACGATATATCAAAAACAATCATTCTTTTCTTGTTGAGAATGTTCAAATACTTTTGTGGACCATTATACTAATTATAACTAATCAGGTCCAAGAATATTGAATTTCGTATAATTTAGTAACACAGAAAAATGTCCTTTTAAAAAGTGTTCAAATGCTCCCGCGTACCTTCGATTATTACATGCTATGTCACATAATCATCGACTATTACATGCTGTTATCATCTATTAATTAAGGAAATTATATTCCAATTAATCAGCTCCAATTGTCATTTAACCACTTGCGCTGGCGACTGATTGCGGACCGTAACGAGTGACCGAACCGTACGCAATAATTTGTCGCTTTCTTTTTTGAACTCGTCGATATGATATCAGTGGATAGAAATGATTGAGGAGTAATAAATTTATTGTTTGTTTTCCCTATTTCGTTTCAAAATAAATATACTTGATTGCATAAATATATTTATTAAATCAAATTCAATATAATTGTTTAAACATATTTATTAAATATAATTTAATATAATTGTACAAATATACTTAAAACTGCAGAAAGAAAATATTACAATATTTCTAACAAAAAGTTCTCAGCGCAAGAGGTTCAATCCACCAATATCTTCATACCTGTAACTACGAGGAAAGAAAACTAATTTCTTTGAAAAACTAAACTTACTTTTGCGTACGTATATAATGCTTTACAGAGTTGGCTTAAAGTCGCAGACGTAATCGCGGTGACGCCGTCCACGTCTTTTATTAAATCAATCGGATTACACTCCGTGCCGGGGAGTCATGTTTGCACAAAACAGACGTTATCGAGCACGTAATCTTGGTCAATGGAGTCGTCGAGCGTAACCGCAATTCCGTCGTATGCGGAAGCGTGGCTGTAATGCCGACGAGGGAACAACGCGGCTCGTCCCTTTCCTCGGCTTCGAAGCTCCGACAATGCGGTGAGATCGGCAGGGTGTACGGGACAGTGGGTACTTTGTGAGTCACGCGTCATCCGCTGGTTACTGCCACCCCTCTCGAGATCATCATCGACGACCCCTGCGGCGAACCTTCCATCGTGTTCTCCCTCTTCTCTCTTTCCCTCTCCGCCTCTTCCAATTGCATTTTTCTTTCTCCTTTTTTTTTTTTTTTTTTTTTTTTGGTCTTTTACCATCCTCCGTTAGCCTCCGCTATTTCACGGTGTTCTGGTCAGTTAATAGGTACTAAAACTTTTTCCTCTTTCTCGTACCTACTTGCTTTCTTGTTACTTGCTACGCGAGAGAGAGTGAGAGCAAGAATTTGACAGGCGATTTATGTATTCATATGGTCAAAGTTTGGTCAAACATCGCGATTTCTTTTGTGCTCGTTTGACAGTGGAAAAGATCGACAAACCGGAAGAAATTTATTATATAATCGCCGTGAGTAATTGAATTATATAATTCACTACAAGTAATTGATATATACTCTTAGAGTCTGAAGTTTTTATTCGCTTTGCTGTACGTATGGACGATTGTACATTGTATTTTTTTGGTTCATTTATATTTTATAAATATAAATATTTGTATATTAATTTGTATTTTATAAATATAAATATCTGTATATTTATATTTGTATATTAATTTGTGTTTTATAAATATAAATATGTGTATTATATATATAATATATATATATGTGTGTTTTATAAATATAAATATGTATATTATATATACAATATATATGTAATTGTTATATATATAATATTAATTTGTGTTTTATAAATATAATATAATATATATATATTGGAAACGATCAGTTTTTATTAATAATTTAACTTCTTAATTTAATCATTCTTTGTCTGCTTTAAATATTTGGAACGCGATAAATATGGTTACTGCCCTTTGCGAGTCATGGACGACCCCTGTAGCGAACCTTCTATCGTATTCTCCCTTTTCTTTCTCTCTCTTTCTCTCTCTCTCTCTCTCTCTCTCTTTCTCTCTCTACTTCCCTTTCAATTGCTTTTTTCATTTTTTTTTCTTGGTTTTTACTATCCTCCGCTATTCCACGATGTCCTGGTCAGTTAGTAGGTACTAAAATTTTTTCCTCTTTCTCGTTTTACCACGCGAGCTAGAGAGTGACCGATTGTTATTCAAATATGAATCACGATACGGGATGCTGGTAGTTTGTAGACTAGAGTCTCTTTCTCGTTTTTATCTCGTTTTCATCTAGTTTTCAACGCGCTCTCCCACTGTTGGAATCGTTGGAATCGTTTGGAACGCGGATGGCGGCAAAACCTTGACGGAGTGAATTCAATAGATGGAATAGATGGAGCCAATGAGCTCGCCATTGCCATATGTCATAGTTCTGCTTTTCGTGCGTGCGAAGGCGTTAGTATTGGTATCACGTTCCTTTATTTCTTTTTTTGCTATTTTATTAACAACAGTCATCTATTTTGCGATACAGAAATATTTCTTTTGCGTTGCCTATACATTACTCGTGTTAAATACAATACTGTTTCAGGGAATTAAAAAGTTACATGTAATGTTCAGTAGATGGAACGAATTTTGTTAATAATTCTATTGATTTATTAATAATAATTTTATTATTAATAATAAATTTTATTATTAATAAATTTTATTATTAATTAGTAAATTAATAAATTT
This sequence comes from Frieseomelitta varia, assembly GCF_011392965.1. Lineage (NCBI taxonomy): Eukaryota > Metazoa > Arthropoda > Insecta > Hymenoptera > Apidae > Frieseomelitta > Frieseomelitta varia. Next base: position 5,078 of record NW_025108670.1, read on the forward strand.
TATTATTAATTAGTAAATTAATAAATTTTATTATTAATAATAATTCTATTCAAATTCTGTTTAAACTAAAAAACACCGATATACCTGAAGCAGAACAAGCTTAAACAAGGTTTCGTATAATTTTTTCGTATAATAAAAGTTCCCATTGTTTTAACTTGTAATTTGCATAAATATCTACACTATAAGTCTATAATATGAAATATTATATTCTCACCGTTTTCACGTTTATACGAATGCGAATAAAGCGCGAGCGGCACGAGCTTTACCCTGAAATATCACCGATCCATCCATTTAAATTACTACGTTTTCATACGTGAAAACGTGAGTTCTGTTACGCAACGAACTGGTAGGAACACTGGTCGCTGGGCCTATTGTAGTCGTAACTACGCTGGTAATGATAATCGACAATGTGCACAGCACAGTGGGCACTTTGTGATCCACGCGTCATCATCCGGCGCAACAACTTTAGGGATCATCATTCGTCGGCGATTCAGTTTACGCGATTCATTTCTTTTTTTTCTTTCTCCCCTCCTCCCCTCCCCCCTCCTGTTTCTTTCTTTTGGCTTGGTTGAGCTGATAATCGATTTGCGGGCAAGTCCATTCTGAAACTGAACTATATATACTTGTAAATTTCGATACAAAGGGAGCTCGTCGAAACGGAAACACCGATTTCCCGACTGCAGCGTCGGGAATATTAATATTTCAGTTCTCGTAGACAAACATTAGTCCACGATTCCGACGATTCAACAGCCGTTCTGAGTTTAAATTACAAAAACGTGGGATTTTTTTTTAAACACTCCGACCGTTACGGAACAACTTTCAAATTAAATGATATAAATTATGATGAATACGTTGCGTGAATTACATTTCAATTTCGATTTCAATTAAATCTCTCGTGCCTTTGAACTATCGACTGTACTGTCGCGTGGGAATAAATCATTTCTGCAGAGCGAAACTTGCGAAATTTCGAAACGAAGAATCTCGCAGTCAGCGATGGAGAACAAAACGAATTTCAAAAATATTCTTTCTAAAAGACACAACGATACGTCTAACACAAAGTCTAACGTCTATCTATCGAAATCGTCGAAATTTATCAATTAAAAAAGACATCGCACATTATCTGCAGGTATGAAACGTTCAAAGTCTGATGAAAATATATATTGAATCGAATAACGCGCAAGATATAATTATCGCGTTGATATACTAATTAAACATCGCTCTGAAACGTGCTCTCACGGTAATAACGAATTTGATCTAATGACGTTCTGTACTCGGTAATGCAATCGCGCTTTCTAATTGGGCTTATCCTGTCGACCATGCTACGTTGCGATTAGGAGCGTCATGAAATTTGATCGTTCCGCGGTAGCCACCGAGTTCTGACGATTGGGAATACTACCCCCTAGTACAATTTTAAATTAAACGGCGTTGTGTTTAGCTCAATTGTAACGTGTGGGTTTGCTCGTTACGTTTAATGGCAATAGGCTTGATTCGATGAAGAAAGCAGCAGAATTTTGACATCGTTGAAACAATGTTTGTTCGAAGATTGAAAATATAATTGTTTAATTATAAACACTTAAATTGATAAACGATCAATCCAATGGAATTTTAGGATCGGAAACGTTCGAACATTTTCGATTAGATTAGATGTTCATTGAGATTTCGATGCAATTTTCTTCTGTATGAAAATATGTAAGAAAGTTTGAATATATTTTTATAAACACCGGAGGTTGATATTAAGCATTTCGGAGAAATTCAGACGCCATTGTACAAATATAATTTTTGTCCAAACTGTATTAACCTTCTAAGGACGGTGTATTTAAATCACCCTTCGCTAGTGGACGAATTGAAATTGCCAGGCAAAGTTTAATTTCACATGTTTTCGTATAAACTATTGCAGTTTCTATATTTTCAAAGTTAATAAAATCAAATAAAGACTGAAGCTACTCAAAACAAGAAAAGAGAGACATGTCGATGTATCGAACATTCGAGTTTCTCAGATATTATATTATATATTATTTTTATATAATATATATTATATAATTTTTTATAATATATAATATATATTTAATTTTTTTAACTTTTTATATATTATATTATATATTCTCAGATATTATATATTATATTATATTATAGGTGTCGATATATCGGACGTTAGTACTTAGAAGGTTAAAAGTTAGAAATAATTACGTTTAATCTTGTCACCGCGTTGTTTGATGACACGCAGTTAGAGGATAAATATTTAAACTCTGCATTAGAATAGAATAGAACAAATATTTAAGCTCTACATTCTATTATCCAGATATCTACTTTTTCGATTAAAAAGGAAGATTTAAAAATCCACGTAAATTCATGCTCGTTGCGCACCCATTTACAATTAACATGAAATTCTGAAAGTCTGAGACTTTCGTTCTCGTATTCAAGTATTCGCCACAAAAAGAAAAAAAAAAAAAAAGAAAAAAAGAAAAAAATTCGACCAACAACGAATACAATAAAATACAACACATGATTCTCACGTTCTCGACACGCGAGCATGGAACAACTTCGTATCTCATCGTTCGACTGGTAGCAGGTTGCTGAGGACGGGGAAAAACGGCGGAGGATAGTTAGCTACATAAATATGGACGCGCGCGATCGTCGGCGTTCGTGCACGTTCGTTTAGCCGGCCACGAGTTGAAAACCGCAGAAGAAAATCCGCGCGAGTAGTTGCGATCGAGAGTTATTGCCGGCATTAAATTGTTGGTACTCGAAGGATCTGCATCGCGGAGTAACAGGCCAGGATATTGATAACCGCTCTTTATTCTAAACAGAGAGTTACGACGCAGCGGCGGTGCGTTACCGATCATTTCGTCGAATAATATCGAAAGCCACGCGAGGAATTAATCTTCGTGGCGGCTCTAATCGCGGCGAAATGCTCGCCGACGCGTATAACAGACGCTGCTGCAACCCACCGTTTTTCCTATCTTCAGACCCACTTAGACGCCATAAGCTCATACATGAAACAATGGAAACTCACCATCAATACATCCAAAACGCAAGCAATCACATTCACCAGGAAACAAATACAAATCACAAAAACAGTACTCATCAACAATGAACCCATCCCATGGACCAACACAGTCAAATACCTAGGTCTCATCCTAGATAACAAACTCACCTGGCGTAAAGCCATAGAAAAACGAAACAACTTAGCACACCCCGCACTCGGGAGACTATACCCACTCATAGCAAACAGCAGCAACCTCAAAAAAGACATTAAGTTACTACTCTACATCATGTGTGTTAGACCCATCATCACGTATGGACATCAAATCTGGGCAGCCGCTACCAAATCATATATATACACAAGGTGCAAACCACACAAAATAAATTCCTGAGAATAATATTAAACAAAAACAGCCACACACCAGACACACTCCTCCACCAGCAAGCTAACATACCAACAATAAATCAATACATTCAAGACTCACTTTCCAAAGCATACAACCACGATCACACAAACCCCCTCATCCGAGCCACCGGAAATTATCAAATTGAAGAACTGCCGTTCAACATCAAAATTAGACTACCTAAGCACGCCAAAAAATAAGACGCCACAACCGACAATAACACCAAGGATCTACAATCAAGGAACCGCAGGTTCTTTTGAAACTTTTCCTGCACTCACAACATCAACTAAAAACTCAATAACACAACAAACATCTCCGCTCTGAAAAATTCATTCTGCATGCAGGTTAGAAGGCACCACAAGCCCAAGGCACTGCGAGCGCACCAACAACCTGGATAGTAACAAAAAAAAAAAAAAAACCACCGTTTTTCGGACCGTGGGATTTCACGATCGACGAAACAGCCCTCACACTATCGGCGAGCAATTAAAAATGATTAACTGCCCGGCGCGCTGTTTGTGGATTTTCGCGTCGTAAATTTGGCCGTGAACGCGGTGGAATAATGGTGGAAAGTGATGGCTGCTGGTAAACCGATAAACCAGTCGCGTACGGTGGATACGTTGATAGCATAGTTGTTGCCTTGTTATTCGTGTTGCCCTCCCCGCACGATCGTGAGTCAATCGCGAAACTTCGCACACGCGTGAAAATTTCAAATATTTATACTTGAAATAGAGTGCTCGTTAATAAATCATGGTAATAGATCGGTCGGAAGATCAAGTTCTTGTTTCTTCGAACAAGTTAACCATTTTTGTTTGGTTGAAGATTTTGTTTTGGAAACGCGACAAATTTAGAAAACATCTGGAAATTTATTATGTTATGTTGCCGTGAGTGATTGAAACAAATTTAATATCTCTTTTAAATCCTTATTTCCCTCGTTAATACTTATTAATAAATCGATCGATCGATCGCTATCGAATTCTTGTTTTTATTCGAATAAGTATTCACTTATTTGGTCAAAGTTGTATAGATTTTGGAGACGCGACGCACGTTTCTTTTATATATTCGTTTAGTGGAAAAGATGGATAAATTTAGAAAAAATCTAAAAATTTATTTTATAATTGTACGAGTGATTGAAGTATAAGAGTAATAGTAATTGAAATATATTCTTAGAGTAAGTTTTATTCGCTTTGCTGCACCCATGTTGATTCCTGATTTATTCACAAGTGTTAGAAAAACTGTCAATATTTTAGAATTGGTCCTTTAATTAATAATTTTATTGATATTTGCATAGACTTTCTAAAACCTTTCTCTGTCTTTTTTTTTTTTTAATATCTTCCATTTTCTGTTTTGTATATATTTGAAACATGAAAAATAATGTAGACTTTTTCAGTTGATTGAAGGATATATATTTGAAAGATCATGATGGATCTTCGATCAACTTTGCAACAAACCGGTGACCAATATAACCAATATAGTCATTTCTTATATATATTGCAGTGTTAATCAAATTTCAAAATATTTCATCCAAAATATATAACATAATATTACATAACATTGTAATATTATAATTAATATAACATAATATTATAATATTATAATTAATATAACACAATATTATAATTACAATAAATAAACGTTCAGACGCTTTCTCACGAGCAAATAAACAATTTAACAACTAAAACAATTTACTTCATAGTTTCCTCCAAAATAAATTCAAGAAAATGAAATAAATTACAATTCATTCGAGCTTAATTATAGCTGAAAGAGTTTCACGCTGTTTAGACGTAACGCCCGCGAGATATCGCGTTACTCTCGATGTTCATTATTCTCAAGGTGACACGCGCTAATAAACGCCGTTGATGAGCGCGTGCGTGTGTCTTAAGGCACTTACTTAATTAAAAGCCAAAAGGAAGGGTTAGAGGGTGAGGGCACGAACATCCTAAATTTAGTTGTCGAGTTGTGCAACGTTATCCAAACTGTCGCGTGGCCGTATCACAGTGTGTTTTATTAAATACACCGCTTGGTAAACTGATATTATAATCTAACAGATGGGGATAACGAGGTGTAAATAACTCAGGATTACACACGTGGCAGCCGTTAATAACAGCGACCGCTCGCTTCTGTCGCGTTCTGTACGCACCAGGGAATTTTCGCGTGTCAATCGGGCACGCCCTGTGAGACGTACTTGGTTAATAGGGCGAATTAGCATCGCGGAACCCGGGTAAACGTAAACGGGTCTTGGCGTACTGTGAAATGATGAGGTATATGTGTGTCGAGTCCATTGCGAGTCTCACAATCAGTGTGTAAAGCGTCACGTCAGAATTGTCTGCGATATTTCCTTAAAGTACGCGAACTCGATTCATAACGTTTTCTTTATTGTAACGTATCGAGATTATAACTAATACGATATCACGTGACTTTCGGGTGGAAGTTACTCTTGAAAGTAAGCTGGATGTTAATTGGGTCTATGAATAATTGCAAATATCTCTTATTTTTTCATAACTTTCGCTTATGAGGTTTGTGAATGTCTTGTGAAGTTTGAAGAAATTGGAGTAGAAAGTGAATGATATTTATATATATATATAATATAAAATATTATATTATTTATAAATATATATAAATATTTTATAACATTTTATATTATATTATTTATATTTATAATGATATATTTATATTATGATGGATTATTTTTTGGCCCTTGATAATTTATAGTACAACAACCTTACAAAGCAGGTACAAGGTTTATAGTACAATCTGTGTAATTTATTGTACAGTAGGTATGTATGAAGTCCACTTACATATTTGACATAATTTCTTCTATTTTATTCTCTTAGTACCCATAAGCAATCTCGTTTACTTCAAATTTAATAAACATTGCCATCTAGTGACAATAATTTATAACGTAACCTATATTGTAATTAAATATATTGACATTTATTGTCAAACTATATTACAGATTAAAACTGTATTAACTTTTAAATAAAATAAAATTTTGTACAGTGTCAAAAGACGACATTACGGGCACCCCTTATGTTGTACGAACTCCTATTATACGAAAAGTCACTAGGAGAGAAGTGTCTCATTATACGAAATTCATTCGTATAAACTATTTGTCCCACAACAAATTTACATAAACAGAGTTATTTCCCAAGATATACTTCCTACGGAGAATTACAATACTTAAAATCACAGTTTCGACAGCATTCATATTTTAAACAGAAGAAAACTCCATGCAAGATCGAATCTGTACTTGCACATCTTCCCCATATATGTGTGTGTGTGTGTGTGTGTGTACACAGTTATGGTTGCGAGTTGTTGTTAGGTTTTCGAGAGACTCGCGGATAATTACCGAACGTGGAACACGAGACAGACACAACACGATATCGTACAACACAGTGTTATTACATGAAATTCCTCGGCGAGCAATAATATATTCTCCGTTGAATCATAGTGCCTCGGCATATGGACGTTCCGTTGGTGCTCGTTGGTCGTTGCGTGTCGGAGCCGATCGGGAATCGGCGTCGAGGGGCAATCGTTGGAATCGCGTGCCCGCGTCGTGTTCGCCGGAACGAGAACGCGCCAACGCAAGGCCCTCGAGCACGTGGGGGCCTGGCAAAACGACTCGCGTGCAGCGCGTGTACACACAACACGATCGCGATTCTATCGCGATTCACGATTGAGATACGTAATCCACACCGTGTGCAATCGTCGCCGTGTTCTGGTCGTCATCTGCTTCGAGAAGAGAGAGAGAGAGAGAGAGAGAGAGAGAGAGAGAGAGAGAGAGAGAGCTCATCTAATAAGATTTCTGTCCCGTACAGCTCGATCCTATTGCTATTCGACGAGTTGCATACAGATGTATTCTTCAAGGTGTTTTCGACAGCCTTTCTTGTAGAGTTGGACGATTTATTAAGTATTTTATTTAAGTATTTAAGTTGGTCATGAAAGAAGTTGGTTCGAACCGTTTGTGTAGGAATTCTTTGTGCGTATTGCATTTTGGAATTTTATTAACAACGTGAGACACGACTGTCATCATTGTGATGAAGTTTGAAATGAAGCCAGCGACGAGAAGTATGTAGAATTAAAATTCCCTTCAATTATGGTTATTATGCGTGTTATATAAATTATTGTGGAATTTTATTAACGATGCAGCGAGACACGGCTGTCATGATTATATTGGTCATGTTTTGGAAGAAATTTAAAAATAAAACAATATACTAATCGCTCGTGAAAGTATTTGAACTCCCGTATGGGGATATATTTTGTGTGTTGTATAAATCATTTTGGAATTTCATTGACATCGTAATGACATCGTTTCGATTGTCATGATTATACTAGCCAAGTTTGGAACAAATTTAAAAATATATACAAAAGTTGCAGGATATTTCATATAAATAAATAATATGTCTGTATCGCAGAGATCGAGAAAGTATTTATTAAATTTCAATAATTCATTGAATTGGTAAGTCTTAACATTTAATAAGACGACTTATATTCAATTAAAACTATTCGCACTGTGTAATAATCTTCTTATTAAATATATATTTATAATAAATATCTTGTAACTCTGTAACTCTTATACTTATACATTTTCAGATTTTGTTTCAAATTTTACCAATGTAATTACTACAGTCTCGTTCTACTACGATGTTAATGAAATTTCGAAATGTTTCATATTAATGAGACTGTATATTAATTTTTTTACTAGATATATATTTCCAATAAATATCTTGTAACCTGTAACTCTTATACTTATACATTTTCAGATTTTGTTTCAAATTTCACCAATATAATTACTATAGTCCCATCTCACTACGATGTTAATGAAGTTTCAAAATGTTTCGTATTAATGAAACTGTATATTAATTTTTTTTATTAAATGTATATTTATAACAAATATCTTGTAACTCTGTAACTTTTATACTTATACATTTTCAGATTTTGTTTCAAATTCCAATATAATTACTACAGTCTCGTCCTACTGCGATGTTAATGAAATTTCAAAATGTTTCATATTAATGAAACTGTATATTAATTTTTTTTACGAAATATATATTTATAATAAATATCTTGTAACTTTGTAACTCTTATACATTTTCAGATTTTGTTTCGAGTTTCACCAATATAATTACTACAGTCCAGTCCCCCTACGATGTTAATGAAATTTCCAAATGTTTCATATTAATGAAACTGTATATTAATTTTTTTTACTAAATATATGTTTATAATAAATATTTTGTAACTCTGTAACTCTTATACTTATACCTTTTTGAGATTTTGTTTCAAATTTCACCAATATAATTACTACAGTCTGGTCGCACTACGATGTTAATGAAATTTCCAAATGTTTCATATAGCACAATTTACTTTTTCATCACCTTTTTCCCGCTAAATCCGACAGTCCATGGTCGTGCCATGGTTTATGATAGTCCACGTAATGAACCGACGAGCGCAGAAGCTCGTATGCACACATATATATATATATGTATGTATAAGTAGTTCATTTCTCTCGTGATGTTCTCGCTTTTAATTAGGCTCGCGTTATGCTCTTCTCAGGAGAATTCAAATTCTTTTTCTTCGCTGTGAACAGCTTTCAATGTTCCGCGGGGAAATCTTAGTAGCGGTTAGCTAGCTATTTACTTGCTTTCCTTTGTCGACCTGCTTGTTGTCTCGTAAGAGAAAAGAAAAGTACGTACGTTTATTATCCCGGTGAAACGTTGGAAAGTTTCTTTGTAACTAAAGCCGAGGTTCTTTGCGTGGACTGAGAGTTAGAAGGATGGTAGCAATTTACGGTTTTTGATCAGTCGCACGTATTCAAAATAACGTTTGATCATGCTTGAACAGCGAAAGCAACTGCGAACGCCTGTTAAATGGAAATTTTATACGTTTGTCTAACAGCCATATGCGCTGTTCAAACGAGTATGTTATTTAAATGACCTGAGATCAAATTAATACTAGCACGATATTAGAATAGACTTCAGAAATGAACGTCATCTGAAGCGTGATTGAAACGGAACGATTTCTCGCGCTAATTAGAAATTATTACGACAATTGCTTTTTCAACGTGCTACACAGTTATTTCGATCGAAATGCTCAAAGTATTTTGGCAATAAATTGAATTTTATTCAACCTATAATTTCCTAAAATTTTCTATACATTCTCGTTTCCTTTGTTCTTACGTATTATCTTTATAAACAATTTCAAACAGTTTTCTCTCATTTTCTTTTATTCGTATATATTATTTTTACGAACAATTTAAAATCGTTCAATTCCTATCTTCTTGCCAAAACCACTTGATTATATAAAATACTACAGAGAAACGTAAAGATCAAAATCTTTATTATACATCGAACCACGCTTTCCACGACGATTCATTCAATACTTCGCACCCTCTCTTGTTTAAAACCCATTTTCAACGCGCGCGAGTCGCAACCATGGCGCGCATTTCGTAGATACGAGGAGACTTCGCCCCTGCTTCGCAATCAGGCGATATGCCCGCTTCATCGGGTCACGTCGAAAACACAAAAACGTATCGCGTAAACGTAAACGTCCGATAATGTGTTTCGACGGGCAACAATATCAAGAATACCTCTCTCTCTCTCTCTCTTTCTCTTTCGAGAGCAGGGAATTTCGAGAGGGTGCCATCGAGAGAGGCGTGAATGCTCTCTTTGTTGGGATGCAAATGTCACCGGTGGAGAGCGGCGGGCCGCATTATGTTCGACGCACAATGCCGAAACGCTCGTAATAATGGTAATGAAGAAAGAAATATGGGCTATGCAAATGCGAGGACGAGTCTAGAGAGACAGGACCGCGGTAACGCGAGCTTTTGCTGCGATAGAGTGGCCGCGAAAGTGAAAGTGAAAGCGAGCAACGGAAGAACGAGAGAGAGAGAGAGAGAGAGAGAGAGAGAGAGAGAGAGGAGAGTCACATATTTTTCTCGTACGGATTAACCCCTTGCGCTGGCAACTGATTGCGGACCATAACGAAAGACCGAGCCGTATACAGTAATACGTCGCTTCCCTTTCCATTCGAACACGTCGACATGATATCACCGAACAGAAACTATTGAGAAGTAATAAATTTATTATTTGTTTTGCCTGGGTTATACTTGACACATTGTGGACGGGAAACGCGAATTCGCGTCATTCAGTTTTCAACTGTTGCGGACGGGGAAATGCTATTAGGAAACGTTATATATAATTTATATCATATATTATTATATATAATATATAATTATATCTTACAGTGTTATATAATTTTTCAAGAAGTAGGGAAATTCTTTCCCAACATATCACACGTTACTAGAGGTATTTTCATTTAATAAAGTACCTCTAAAATGAAAAGTAATTAATAATTTTAATTATTAATGAAATACACTTGTTAAATGCTATACATTCTCTTGAACCCTTCCAATCATACATTAAATAATTCAAAAAAATACGAGAAAATACAGGCTGCATGTTTGTCAGAGCATATCGTCCTCAATGTGTTACTATGAACATAAAATAAATAATAAACATAAAATAAATAATATAATAATTAAAATATAAATATAAAATATGAAATATAATAATATAAATATAAAATAAATAATATAATAATTAAAATATAAATATAAAATATAATATATAAGAATATAAATGTAAAATAAATAATAGTTAAAATCTAAAATACATAATAAATAGATTCTTAAATACTATAAAAAATATATAATAATATAGTAATATTATAGTATATAGTAATATTTTAACTATATAAAATATATAGTAATATTTAGTAAAATATATTTATATATTTATATAATATATTTATAAATATATAGTAATATACTTAAAAATATATAGCAATATATAGTAATATATTTAATATATATAGTAATATTTAAGAATATTTCATCAATGCGAATTAAAGAAGTGCATATGTACATTGTACAAAGTTCCCCTGTTGCTCCAAAAATGTGCCAGCCCTGAGAGCAAGTTGGACGTGCCAAGTGCAGTACGCAATATACGTTAAATATACTTGAAACTGAGAATGTTGCAATTTGGGGCAAAAAAATTCTCGACGTGCGTGGCACGTCATTTCAGGCGCAAGAGGTTAAAGGCACGCGGCCACGGAGGCGACATATGCTCGACGCGCGGAGTTGCGCATATATCACACGGTTGTCAACCCCCTCGAGCGTTGTCGAACCCCCGAAATTACGAGGGTCACTGTTTATTATTTCTTTCTTCGGCTTGGTCGCGCCAGTACCCTCTGTCCAAACATACGGCGTGCGCCGATGCGCTCTTTCGACCTGATGCTTTCGCGGCCACGTGTTAATTCTTGTTTAATCTCAGGGTAAACAAATCCTACAATCCTAACACGCGTGCTACGCCTCTCTCTCTCTCTCTGTCTTTCTCTCTTCTGTTTCTCCTCGTGTCGTGCATATCTGTCGGAGAGATTTAATTGTCTTTTGCCCCGTTGCACGGTTATTTGCGCGGGTAAATTGCAGGGTGCACGCTCGGGAAGAATTTCGTACGGCCCGTCTCGTATCACGCGAAGTTAATGAAAGGAGGTCGCGACGAGTTATTTGCCGGGGCGAGTGCCGGTTGAAAATAATTAGGGTGGCGTGTTTTCGTAAGCGTCTCTGTCGTATTGATTGGCGTGATGCGCGAGGTGTGTTACGCTCTTAAATAAACGAAGACGTCGCTGCATTAGACGAAACTTGTCCGTTAAATAGAAACCAAAAAAGAAAAAAAAAAAGATTAAGCAAGATCACTGTGACCAATGAATTTAATGTGAAGCTTGAAAGATTGGAAAAGGGATTGATGATAAAGTTAGTCAATTTCTGAATTTTCTTGCTGATGAAGGCCGTTTCGCGTTAATAATATGGAATTAATCTCGAGAACATTTTGTCCCAAAATTGCAATATTTCCTCAGTTTCAAGTATATTTAAGTATAGGCAAAGCAACTAATAAATTTATTAGTTCTCAGTAATTTCTGTCCAGTGATGACAGACCGACGAGTGCAAAAAGAAAGCGACGAATTATTGTACACTGGTTTCGGTCACTCGTTATGGTCCGCAATCAGTTGCCAGCGCGCAAGTGGTCAAAGATTTACACGAAACGAAAGTTTTGCACACTCAAATGACAGTCATCGGCGGCTGAGAAACGGAGGAAGCAAATATTTTCAAATATTATAATACTCTCAAATATTATATAAATTGACAAAACTCTTCTCGAGCGTGTCTTTCCTCCGATTCTCAATTTAACCTACCCTAAACGTGTGAAAGAATTGTTGTTCCCGGCAGCGAAACATTCGCTGCAGCCACGTACAATGGAACGTTCGACTGAAAATAACCCAACGGCCAGCCCAACAACAGCCGCGTTTCTCAATACACTTTTCGAGGGGCAAGAATCCTTTACGTTGCAATAAACTCGATCGCTCGAAGCGAGCTACGCCCTTGGAACTACGCGAGTATGCATAACCGCGTTGCATATTTCGCGCGCTGTCCGGCAATGTTCAAATACATTAGAAACGTAATCTCTAAATATCCCGTGTGCATCGAGAGATCTCACGGTAAGCCTCTTGCGAGGCCTCTTCGACGCACCGTGTCTCAATATATTCGCGGGTTTATTCGAACGCGAGGCAGAAAAAGTCGTCACTGTCCTCGTCCGCGACTTGGGCGTGTTTTCACGAGCCTGTTCGAGGCGCACGTGGGCGTCGAGGAAAATTACGCAAGTAAACCGCGCGGTTTTCACGGTTTTCAACGCCGGTCGAGGGTTCATTTTCGTTCGTTGGAACGAACGAGTGGCGCAGGGGTCGACGATTCCGATCTCTATTCAGACGACCCCACGTCTGCGTGGACAGTGTCGTTAATATCGAGGCAAACCTGTCCTGCCATAAATCGGAATAGGGTAACGCCCGTTGCCTATTTGACGCATTCGCCCCTGTCGATTCGTTCATTCTCCGTGCGTCGTAATGGAGTTGTCGCGTCGAAGGTCACTGTCGCGCGCGAAGGAACACACGGACGACTGAGTGCATTAGGCGTTCGACAAATATTAGAGATACCGTGATTTTTCCTTGTGTTCAATCTCTGTTGAGGTCTCTAATGGCGACGTGTCAGGGATCAGTCGTATGTGAGACGTCCTGAGGTACTTTGATCAGGTAACTTTAACCCCTTGTCGCTGGCAACTGATTTCGCGGACCATAACGAGCGACCGAACCGTACACAATAATTTGCTTCCTTTCGCTTTTTTTTTTTTTTTTTCTTTCGAATTCCTATAATTCCGTGTTTCTATAAGCGAATCTGAGAAAATGGAAGAATGCGTAGAAATTTGTTTCGCTCGGGTACGAAATGTAATCGTGGATATTTATATTTTATATGTTTGTAATGTGCACGTAATGTAATCGTGGATATTTATATTTTATATATTTGTAAGGTGTACGAAATGTAATCGTGGATATTTATATTTTGTATATTTGTTTATACTGCGTCTATGTGCAATTTCTGTGCAATTTTACATCTTTGAACTTGCTCAGAAATGCATAGAAATTATCAGTTTATTTTTGACGGGACGTCAGTCACAGGAAAGTTTCAAGACAATTAGTTTTTGAGATATAAGAGGTCAAGCAAGTCCACGTCCATTAATGTGTCAGTCTGGTATGCAATCGTCCTAATACCAGAGGATTCACTTTTTCTTATCACCTTTATCTCTCCTTTCGAGGATCGAGAGGTTTCAAGCGTGATAATACCTACCAACGCAGTGTTTTTCCCTATGAAACGCTTCCAGGACACTTGGTCTTGACAAACTATAACCAAGTCTCGATTTCACGTCCGTGAAACCATTTTCTTTACTCGTTCCTGTAATACCTATCGTCTGTCGATCAAAAAATTCAGACAAACAAATAAAAGAGACTCCATTTCGATTCTATTTCAACAAGAATGCACACAGTTCTATTCCAGAGTTCTGTTGTCAATAAAAAACCGAGAGATAATTGAGATTGACCGAGCAAAACGAGTTGGCTCTGAAAAAAAAAGAGAAAGAAAGAAAGAAGACGAGAAGAGGGACGATTAATTAATAGCACAATGAAATGAGGAAAATTGATAGAAAGCTCTCGTCAGGGGACAGTCGGTTCAGCTTTGTTGTACGTTTCCGAACTTTCTACTCTCGTGACACAAAAGCCCAAACTCGCTAATAATTTCATGGTTGTGGAGACACGCGCTGTTGCTTTCTCTCTCTCTCTCTCTCTCTCTCTCATTTAGTTGCAACATCAAAAGAGTCGTTGGTCGATGTTAAATATCGACGCGCGCGAACCGTGGCTCGTAATGAAGCGATCACGGCGAGGAACGCGATGCATTTATCATCGAGCAGTGGCTGTCGGGCACGCTCGAGGATCGATCGGTCGATCAGGTGAAATTCAACGATCGAAGGCAACAATGCGCGCCGGGGTGTGCCGCGAACGTGCGTCGCAAGGACGAGGGAAAAAGCGTTCGACGAAACAACGAACGAGAGGAGCGGAACGGGAGAGAGAAAGTGCGCGTTCGCGATCGTGATCCATCATCGAGCGAGCTTGTCGGCCGAGCAGCAACGCCGATTAACATATTCATGCGTGACATTGCGAGGACACACACACACACACACACGCGCGCGTGCTCGCATCGTATTTTTTTCCTTCTGTTCGATGTCGCGCATTTTTCTTTTTTTTTCTTTTTTCTTTTCTTTTTAAATGGAAACTATTATGGAACAACCAAATATCGAATCGAATCTGGGTATCGGACAGTCCACTGACGGTATTTTCTGCTTGTTAGAGTGATCCACTTTTGAAAGTATTTTCGAAATTCTTTTCTCGAGTGCAGTGACGGATTGACGACAGTTTGAAGGAAATGAAAAGCGATTATATTTGACGAGAATAACGAGTGAAATATAGCTGGACTGTAGATTTGTGAGCGACCTCTACTTCGAAGAATTTAGATCAACGACATCTATGTTCCGTCGAGATGTGTATTTAATATAAAGGATAGAATATTAAAAATAGCTATTAATTTTATTATCACCATGGAAATGTTTACTGACACTTATATATATATTGTAGCCATAGTAGAAATTCTTCATTCGTTATTTAATTTTCATTTGTAGAAATTATTCGTCATTTAACTTCCATTATGTAACCTTTATTAAATTATTAGTAATTATATATTTTGTGATATTGATAATATTTTTATATAAACAACTAAAATTAATTACGGAATTCTTATTTATTTGCAGTATTGTGATATAAATATAAATTATCATGATCACTACAGATTGTTATATATGTGTAGTGTTGGTTTGTAATTGCGTTCTTTGCTAATAAATGAACATACGTGTGTATCTTAAAATGTAACTAACTTCGCTCGAAATTGCAAATTCAATTTGTGTAATCTGAAACCAGAAGTTTGTTTTAGAAAAAGAAAATGCACAATTCCGTTGGATAATTCGTCGATTTGAAAATGGAACATTTTCATCGTACGACTTTGCTGTACTATCACCGAAAAAGAAAAAAAGAAAGGAACGCTCAGAGCAAAACTCGTAGAAAAGTTATCTAATGTGTATGACGAAGCAGTCTAAATTTCACTACCAACGAAGATATTAACTGTTTTTCGAAAAGGATGAGAACTTTTTCGAACGCGAAATCACAAATTAATTATATATTAATTTACTATATTTAATGGTCAATATTTATATTCTTTATGTCTTCGTGTTTTTCCTTTCTTTTTTTGTTTCTCACGAAAAATTCGCCTTTCATTTGCACACAATGAAAACGCAAACAGATTTTTATATATTTGTATTTTAAATTTTACATTCAAAATATTACATTTAGTATTTCGCAGAATATACAACAATTTTCTACCAGAGCTTCTCTATTTTTTGGCTGCACGATTAAACAGAGTTAGCAATTGAAATGGTTGGCTCGCAGTGTGTCGATATATAATTCAAACGATTTTTTACAATCGCTGCGGCGATTGTTACGGAAGGCTGACTGCATTTGTATCCGGACATTTTTCTGCCACTTTTCCTGGTATACGTTCTCATCGTCACGGTTTCTTTAGCGATTGGAACGTGCACGGGCACGCACATGCCAATTTATTAATGCACGTTACATGTTGCGTACGTAATCGTAGAACAAAGAATGATTCAAATACAACGTGAGCTGCAATGAATTTGTTTATCTTGCAAATGGATATTATCATTATGCGTAAACATACTACGAGAGCGGAAATAAAATATAGAAGATGAACGTGACAGTTTACAAATTCTGAAACTTCTGTTCTTGTTTCTCTCGGCGTCTCGGAGTTATGGCAAATAATTCGCGAAATAAATAGCAAAATTAAATAAATAAACAACACGTTTTGAAAATTCTGAGATTTTTAAGGGGGTAGAAGAAAAATTCCAAGAAGAATTGAAGTCGAAACTCGTTGGAGAAGTTTTATAGTAATGAGGCGTGCGTGCGACAGCGATTAGTTCTGAATTGGCAGAGGCAGGCTGGAGGAGCAACGTGGCCCAGCCTCGCAAATTGCGGTGGCAATTTATGAGTCTTGAGATAGAGGGGCCACTAATACGGCTATTGATGATTTTAAATAAGAAAATTAGCGCTGGCAATCGGCCAGAGTAGCTTGAAACTTGCGCGAAGCGAACGCCTGAATTCTTTCTCGTTCCACGTGCCGTCTGAAACAGGCGGTCGTTTATTTTTCTAATTGCGCTTCAGTTACATTCAATTATAGAAATTAATCGTGTTTACGCGTGCAAGAACGCTGCTCACAATGGCCAATAATAATAATGATCAGCGGGGTAAATAGCAAGTTAATTAAGATGTTCAGCGAAGGATCAAGTAAAGTGAATTGCAAATTGTCAAAGCCTTTTGTAATATATAGATAGAATAGATCTATATAATATTATAGATATTATAGATCTATATTTAGATAGATATAATATACTAATATTATATTACTAATATAATAGATATAATATACTAATAGTATACTACTAATATAATAGATATAATATACTAATAGTATACTACTAATATAATAGATGTAATATACTAATATTATAGATATTATAGATCTATATTTAGATAGATATAATATACCTATATTATAGATATAATATACTAATATTATATTACTAATATAATAGATATAATATACTAATAGTATACTACTAATATAATAGATATAATATACTAATAGTATACTACTAATATAATAGATGTAATATACTAATATTATAGATATTATAGATCTATATTTAGATAGATATAATATACCTATATTATAGATATAATATACTAATATTATATTACTAATATAATAGATATAATATACTAATAGTATACTACTAATATAATAGATATAATATAATATTATAGATATTATAGATCTATATTTAGATAGATATAATATACTAATGTTATATTACTAATATAATAAATATAATATACTAATAGTATACTACTAATATAATAGATATAATATACTATTATAGATATTATAGATCTGTATATATATATAAAATATATAGATATTATATTATATTAAATTATTTATTTATATTAAATATATAGATATTATAATTTTATAAACATCTATAGTAGCCAAGCGATGAAACCGAGAAGGATGTTTTACATCGATGCACATTTTTTTCTTCTGAAATTCGGTGAACACCGAAATTATTCATTGCCGGGTCTTTAAAGTTAAACGATAGAATCAGAACAGAGGGGGGATTCTTCTTATGCAAACTTCGTACTTTCAGCTTGAATCGTAAAGTTGGTTCTCTCTCGCGTTGCATGGAAGTTAATAAAACGCATGGCCAAGCAATAAAATGTAATTAAACTCATCCGAGATGAACCTGAGGATCGATTTAATGGGACAGGGAAACGAGAAGCTTGCGACCTATTCTCAGTCAGGGGCTGCTGTAATTGTTGAGAACGCGCTCGAAAATGAGATATCTATTAGAAAGTTCAACCTGGCGTGCCTAAATGGTCTTTTTGTTCGTTGTTCCGCGCCTGATCTCTTCCCCCGCGGGTAGAACGCTTCGTCACCAGCGCTTATTAAATTAACTCGTTTAATTGGTCTCGTCCTTTTATTTCACTGGGCGACCGCACGTGCAGCTCCCATAGAAACCCGATTCTTATGGGAACCAGTAGGTCCATAGCTTTTCAGCTCGTGTGTCTCTTAGGTGCTTCCATTCTCTCGAACCAGGCCAGAACAGTGGCCAGCGGGTTTCCAGCGAGTTTCGTTTGCTGGTTTCACTAATTGTAAGCAAAGTTTTTTCTTCTGTGTTCTGAGACGAGTCAGCTTATTCTTAGAGTCGAAACGAATGTAAAAGTTTGTCGTTGAGTTTCATTGATTAACACGCTGACCGTCGATCGTTTTGCATATTTTATTTTCAAAGTCGCGATAGATCGTGGCGCAACTTTTAATTATTGCGGATTATTGTGTTGCATTTGAACGCTGGCAATTAAATCATTAATCATCCGCGATGGCTAAGAATTTTTTAGCTGATGAAATGATTAACTTGATTTTGATCTGACTCTAAATAGTAAATGTAAAATTGATCGTCGATGACCAGTATGGAAAATTAGTTTAATAAAGTTGGATTTTAAATATTGCAAACTAGGTTTTTAGAATATACAGCAATATATATTATATATAATATATTTAATATAGTATAATATATATATTAATATATAATATATTTAATATAGTATAATATATATTATAATATATTTAATATAATATATATAATATACTTCGTACATAGTCGGAGAATTATTTTGTTTCAAATAAATCCCACGATTCTTGCGTAATGCTTGTTTTAGGAAAAACTTATCTTTATGGCTGACCTTCTTAGAAAACGAGGAACAGTGTCTCGTGGCAAGTTCTCTTAAAAATTTTCGATAAATTGAGTTCAAACGATTTTATTTATTGCTGTAGCATGTTGAAGATATTATTCAAGTTACTCTCCCAGATATAAATGTAACCTAATTTGATCACATACTATGCAAACTTGCAAATATAAATATGTATTTAATTGTATTAATATCAGAAATCTTTTATCATCGGACTCATCGTCGTTGTTCCAACGTATCATTGCACTTGCGATTGATGCATGCCTCTGCAAACTCGAGCGAACAATGGAATATAAGAAGCGGAAGAATTTCGAAATTTCATGCGCGAGCGAAAACGCAGAGGAAGGCTCGTTAAAACCGAGATGAGAATGCGTCCGAGATAAGATTCGGTATTTAGTGCGGTGTAATTTAATTTACAGCCACGCGCAGTCGATAACGTGCACGAAATACTGTGGCGCCGAAGCACGCGGATCTTTTACGGTAGCCGGCGAAAAGGAATGCGTGATTGTCGATACGAGAGAACAACATCAGACCAACGAGCTACTTGAAATTCCGTCTTCGTTTTCGAATTAACAAATTGCTTCGTGAACGAAATGTATCAATTATTTTCTGGTATATATTTCTAAATATTCTACACTTGACGAAGCTGATAAGCGAATGAATTAACAGATTGTGGACGGGAGACGATAATTCTCGGGGAACGCTATTTTGCGTTATAGGGGACACGACCCAGGCAACGTTATATACAATTTATATTATATAATAATATATATAATATATAATTATATATTACAATGTTATATAATTTTTCAAAAAGTAGGGAAATTCTTTCCCAACATATCACACCAAGAAACGTAACTAGAGGTATTTTCATTTTATTTAATAAAATACCTCTGAAACGAAAAGTAATTAATAATTTTAACTATTAATGGTATAATACACTCGTTAAATGCTATACATTCTCTTGAACCTTTTCAATCATACATTAAATAATTCAAACAAATACGAGGAAATACAGGCTACATGTTTGACAGAGCATACCGTCCTCAATGTGTTAATATAAACATAAAATAAATAACAGTTGAAATCTAAAATGCAGAATAAATAGATTCTTAAATACTATTATAAAAAATATAGTAATATAATATAAAAAATATATAGTAATATAATATAAAAATATATAGTAATATAATATAAAAAATATATAGTAATATAATATAAAAATATATAGTAATATAATATAAAAAATATATAGTAATATAATATAAAAATATATAGTAATATAATATAAAAAATATATAGTAATATTATAAAAAATATATAGTAATATAATATAAAAAATATACAGTAATACAATATAAAAAATATGTAGTAAAAATATAATATAAAAAATATAGAGTGATATAATATAAAAAATATAGAGTAATATAATATAAAAAATATATAGTAATATAATATAAAAATATATAGTAATATTATAAAAAATATAGTAATATAAAATATATATAGTAATATTGTAAAAAATATATAATAATATAAAAAATACATAGTAATATTATAAAAAATATATAGTAATATAATATACAAAATATATAGTAACATAATATAAAAAATATATAGTAATATTTAAAAAAATTTCATCAATGTGAATTAAAGAAGTGCATTGTACAAAGTTTCCTGTTGCTCCAAAAATGCGTCGGCCCTGTGAGCTGGTTGGGCGCGCCGAGTGCGACACGCAATGTATTAAAATCACACCATTGGCGCGATACGCTAATAAATTATATTCTAATCCAGTTTAATTGGATAAACGAAAGGGGCATACCAGATATTTTTCTATAGTTTGAAGAGTAGTTTATTTCTCCGTATATAATTAAATAAATAGGCCTTGTTAGTGTTTATTATTTTTTTTTTTTTAATACAGAGATATGTATGTTAACGTTAACGACATAAAAGTGCAATAATTGCACGGTGATCGGAATTAACGATAGCTGGCTAAGCTCGTTAAGTAGCTGGTAATTTCGAAATTACGTAATTACCGATCCGCCTTGTTTTTAATGTGTCTACGGTTTCGCGTAATTGCGTCCTTAAATTAATATCGTATTTGTTTAATGTCGTGCCATCTGCAATTCAGCGCATGTTCAGCGCGATTACCAGGTCTCTTTGTTGTCGTTTCAACTTCAAATCATAGTATCTTGATGGATAAATGCACGTTTGAATCATTTATTGTACAAACTAACTCTCAATAACCGACTGCAATTTCTACAATTTCAAAGTAACTTCGATCGCTCGTATAATTAACGAAGTTGTCTCTTCGAACCAATCTGACTGAAGGAAATATTGAAATATTCGTATTCCGTGAATCGTGCGACTAACACTATCTCGCAAGGTTTTTCTTTTCATCAGCTGCACAAAGGGGACAGATTTTCCCCTCTCAGAGGGAAACAATTTGTAATTTCAGCCAGCATCTTTTGTATTCACCTGTATTAACATCAGTCTTCGTCTTTTATTCAAGATTCAACGTTCAAGAAATGCGTTCAAGTATGATAAAAGAAAAAAAAAAAAAGAAAAAAGTATCTTCTCGAATAAAGGAGATCTCGCATTTATAATGCTTGTACGTCGTAAGTCTCGACGAAGCATTTCTCGGATGGAGTGAAAGTACCAAGTATTAGTTAGAAAGTAAACAACAGATATGAAACCTTTATGTAACTCTTTCTACGTCTGTGTCTAATGGCCGCGCGCTACAAAGAGATTTATCGCTGTAATCAGCTGTCCCCAAGTTCCAGGGCACGGAACAATTGTTAAATTCATAAAAATCGCAGCTATTTAGATCGACGATTGTCCCTGTGGCACACGAAGCGTGCGAAGGTTTCCCTGTAGAAAAGAAAAACATCTCGTATTTTCTCTTTGTGCTTGAGAAATTTGAGAAACTGCGAGACTTATTATCAGAAACTGATATTTATTATCAGAAATATGCTTTCAATAAAAATATAATGATATAATAAATATAATGTAAAAAAATATAATAAAATATAATATGAAATATATAATGATGTAATAAATATAGTAAATATAATAATATTATATAATACATATACTATAGTATAGATTTATAATAAAAATAATTTAGCTCCATAACTTCGTAGTAAATATAATATTATATAATACTATAATACAATATTATAGATTTATAATAAAAATGATTTGGCTCCATAACTCTGTAGTAAATATAATAATATTATAATACATATAGTATAGTATAGATTTATAATAAAAATAATTTAGCTCCATAACTTCGTAGTAAATATAATAATATTATAATACATATAGTATAGTATAGATTTATAATAAAAATGATTTGGTTCCATAACTGTGTAGTAAATATAATAATATTATAATACATATAATATAGTATAGATTTATAATAAAAATGATTTGGCTCCATAACTCCGTAGTAAATATAATAATATTATAATACATATAGTATAGTATAGATTTATAATAAAAATGATTGGGCTCCATAACTCCGTAGTAAATATAATAATATTATAATACATATGGTATAGTATAGATTTATAATAAAAATGATTTGGGTCCGTAAAATTTCTCATTTTTATTTACAATGCAGCGAAGGCATCTTGTTCTATTGTTTCTGCTTTATAATCACAATTATTTATTGTAATTGTCAATTCTGCTCCCGTACATCAATAAATATATACTTCCTAGAGAAATATATAGTATCATTTCCTAGAGAAATATATAGTATCCGAATAAACATATATTTCCTAGAGTAAGATTTCAGAAAAATTATAAATTATAAATTATAAATTTTACTTAAAGTATGTCTGAAGATATTGATGTTCACCAGTTTTCGATCGTTACACACCCACGTTTTAACTTAAAATTACACTAATTTATTTTTATATACACTTTACAAAAATAACTAAAATATTCAGATTACTAGACTACCGATATTAGATATATACCTGCTGCTGAATTTCTGATTCTTTAATACCAAAGATTATTCGCCATCCCCGTGAATGTGACCCATCGTCTCCAGCGATATTAGCAGTAAAGCGACTCTCGAGCATCGAATCGCTTTCGACCTGAAAAACAGAGAGCAGATATCCTCGAGATGCGAGCGAGCGATGCGCTCGCTGAGCGTATGAATGAGGAGGCGAGAGTGGTTCTCGGTCGATCGATCGGCTAAATCGATCGGATAGGAAGTGTAACTGCGGCTATCGCATGTCCCATGTGTTTGATTAGTTTTAGCATCCGTCTAACGACTGTTATTACGGCTGCTGGTTTTGATCGATGTCGCGCTGGCAACGAGTCACGGACGAGCTTGCATCGAAAACGTGCTCATTGCCGGCTCGTCCGTCTCGCATAAGTGGTACACTGTAATTCCAAACTAATTGCCGGCATTGCCCTCCTCCGCCTCCTGAATCGATAGGATGTGAAGCATTATTCGCCGATGCGTATCCGTCCCGATCTCGGATAATTCCAGAAATTAAGCCATCATCGCGTGTACATCGTGGTGGTGTGCCTTTTTTTTCTTTTTGCCTTTCCTTTTGACTTTCCATTTCTCCTCTTCTTCTCCTTCTTCTTTCTTTCTCTTCTTTTGTTTGGTACAGCCTTCTCCCTTTCGTCCTTTCTTCATTTCTTTCTTTCCCTTTCTTTTTTTTTTTTCTTTCTTTCTGCTTTTCATTCCTTTTTTTGTTTAACATAGCCTTCTTCCCTTTTTCATTTCTGTCTTTCCTTTTTTCCCACCCCTCTCTTCTTTTTCTTTTTCTTTTTTTGTTTAGTACAGTCTTCTTCCTTTTTTCCTTCTTTCATTTCTTTCTTTCCCTTTTTTTCTTTTTTTCCTTTTTTATTTTTTTTTTTTTTGTTTGATACAAGAGATGTACACAGTGACTCCCGTTGATATTCAGACAGTTAAACTTTATTGAAACTGTTACAATTTTGTAAGAAGAGATCGTACAATAGTAAACTTGCTTTGAAAGTTTGAAACACTCTATTTTCAGAGTACATCATTCAAAAATGTTTTTTACATCACATAGTGGCTGAGCAAGTGAATGCTATAAATTGTCATAATGTGTGAGAATATTAAATAATTCTTTTCATAATCAAATCCACCATGATCTTGAAGCTTGAAACCTTTCTTTTATAAGGATTCCCTAAAACTTGATGTATAATTTCTTTCTTTCGCCATTTTATTAAACTTTGAATGTTAGACTGGAAAATTCAAGAAATTATAACACTCTCACTTGATATTTAAAGATCAATAAGCTGGTGAGAAAAAGATAGTACGACAAATTTTGTGAAGGGGAGATCTCAATCTTTAAATTCATTACAGATTCAATTACGAAAAAATTTTTTCAACATTTCTATGTAATATGACAATTTAGATTTGAGAAGAAATGCCTTCACTTCAGTTTCGTAGAAACATCTTAGAAAGAATAAAATGAATTATGTATTTTAAAAGAAGAATCTTCAATCTCTAAAATGAGCCCAAGTTCTGTCATAGATTATATTATAAATTATTCTATTGAATCATAAAGTGACTTTTTATTTATAAAAAGAAATTATAACAGTTTCGATTAATGAGAGTTACTTATAAATAGTTTTTACTTTTTTATCTTTTTTTTTTTTTTTTTTTTTTTTTTTTTTTTTTTTTTCTTAACTATAGAAATCTTTCTTTTCATCTTCTATTTTCTTCTCTTTCTTTTCTTTCCCTTTTTTTTTTTTAAACGAGCACCTGAAGGAAACTGCATCTCTGCATTTTAGTTAAGCGTAAAAGACTTTGACTTGCTTTATGTATATCTTTTTCGTTCTCTTCTTCTTCATTTTTCGATTAAATATAGGAAACTCAATACAGCGTATCCTTCCTTCTTCTTCTTTTTCCCCCTTTTGCTCAAACATAGGAAGCCTGGGTTTCGCAGTAATCGGGCAGCGAGTATTTTTCATTATCAACTACATTTTTCTTTTTTTTTTTTACCTCGGCAAAGTGCACACATTATCAGCGTTACGACGGAAGAAACGTATGTACGTAGCTTTCGTTTTACAATCGAAACCTTATTCTAAGCTTCGGCTCACGTCCCATACGACAATGTAAACTGGGAAGATTTAGTAATAACAGTATTAAGGCTGAGCACATTCTTTTTACGAGCAAATAATCGCTTCCGACGTTTTGCAGCCATTATGTGTAGGTTTGCTCGGCGAGATGCAGCTCCGGTATCGACACTTGTTCGCATAATTTTGTATCAATTCACCCGACTATAACGACGGTCGTTCTCCAGTTACATGGTAACGCTAGGGCATGATCGCGGATCGATCGTTCCTTTTTCTTTTTGCATTTGAAAATGGCAGAAAATTCTCGGATCTAGGTTTGTTCGTAGGGGCATGTTCTGAAAAATGTTTTACGTTTAGCTTGCGTCGTATAAATGTAAATGTTAAGAGCTGATGGTAATCACGCAGAAGGGAGTGCCCTTCGCCGATCTTAATGAGCAGATGGCCGATTTTTATGCAAGCCCAGATTTTTGAGAATACGAATGAAAAGGCATTTTACATATTACATATATAGATATTCTTTTTATATTATTATTCAGCAATTTCGCGCCTTAAAATTTACTATGTAAATGCATAAAACTCCACAGTCTACTAACGAGGCATTTGCGTGCTGGAACACACTTCAAGGCTATTGAAATCATCGAGGAATATTCTTCTCTATATGTATAATTATATCGAATTATCGAATTATCTCAAGAACGTACTTTAAACTATTTTATTACCAGAGAATGTAGTTTCTAGTACTTATCATAAAATTAGAAAATCAAAAGTCTTAGTGGTTTCTGATACGCATCAACTTTGATTGTGATACAAACGAGATACTAAAATTGAATATCAAGTGAGGGCGAAGTGAAATGTGAAAGAACACTGTCTTTTTTTTTTTATTTACACAGGCGAAAGAATTTTGAAGCTTAGTTTACAAGAATTTTAACGCTTCCTTTATGAACGAAGCAAACATCCGAAACACGAATTAAAAATATTTGAAAATATTGTTCAAGGACCTGACTTTGTACACGAAAATGATATTATCTTATTTTATTATATTATTTTATATTAATTATTTTATCTTATTTTATTATATTATTTTATATTAATTATTTTATCTTATTTTATTATATTATTTTATATTAATTATTTTATCTTATTTTATTATATTATTTTATATTAATTATTTTATCTTATTTTATTATATTATTTTATATTAATTATTTTATCTTATTTTATTATATTATTTTATATTAATTATTTTATCTTATTTTATTATATTATTTATTATATTATATATTAATTTTATCTTATTTTATTATATTGTATATTAATTTTATCTTATTTTATTATATTAATTATATTAATTATTTTAGTACATTTTATTATATTAACTATATAAATTATTTCAGTATATTTTATTATATTAATTACTTCGTCTTATTTTACTATATTTTTATATTATATCATTTTGTATTATTTAATGAATTAATGAAACTTTCGGCTGCGTTATCTTTCATTTAAATTCGCTTTGACGATTGATTAGTCAAGTTAGTTCAACTCGTAATTAATATCCGTCGAATCCATTATATTAACAGGGGCGTAAAAGAAACAATCGTATTAATAGTACGACTATGATTTACATATGTGTTGTACGCGTTAAACGTTTTTTTACGTCTCTTATAAATTTCTTCGCCGTTACGATCGTTTCGTAAGCCAAGTCGCGGCAATTAAAGTTAACAAGCAATGCATACCCTTCGCAATTCAAATAAAACGGCATAAACGTCGTTGCACTTATCTACTGTTAAACGATTAAATATTTATTATCTCGAACTCGTTTATGTAAAATACGCGCTAATTACGCGTCCAAGAGCAAGTTTTTCTTTTCTTCTTCTTACTTTTGAATAACAGCGTGCGCAAAATAATTGCCATTTCGTTCCTTTGTTACGCGAATTATCAATTGCCAAGGAAACATTTACTCGCGAGTTTTCCAACAGTGATTTCCAACAGAAAAGTTTCACTCTGTCAGTTGATACTTCGTTTTCTGCATTTATTGTTAGAATATTCATTATACTTGTTAATACAACGGATTGAAATACCTTTGTGCTCTTTGTATACCTGCGTCAGATATTTTTATATAATTTCTACATTCATTTCTAGGCTTGTTTCAAATCATTACATTTGTTGATGAAATGCCAAAATATTCTATGTAACACGCATCTATGAAACTTCTAAAACTTCTTAAAAATTGCAAGAATATTTTCAGCAAAAAACACAACTATACAACGATTTACTTATTATTTACTAACGTCTTGTTTTCAAGTGGAAAGCCACTGAAAGACTGAAGCGTTTGAGAAAGCCTTAACTTGTTGGTTTTCAATCATTTTCATTATCTTTTTCTTGTAGGTTATAGAGCATCTCTTGGAGAAACGGCTACGTATGACTTCCAGCAACGAGTAAAACTCAGTTGAGTTTTTCTATTTCAGTGAAAGAAAGTGTGTTTGTAAAAGTTATTTTTGTTTTACATACGTTCAGTCTTTCAACGGTCACTCTATACTTTGACAATCCTGAGCTCGTCTTTTTTCCAAAAATGTTAGCAGCTGGTTGACTCGATGTAAAATTATCTACAATGAAGAAAAACAAACTCACGCAAAGGCTTCGCGTTTCAAAAGGAGACCAAGTGGATATATTGTCCATAATTTCTCATTATCATTGGTACACTTGTTACACACAAACATGTAACGATCGAAACAGCGCCTCAAAAGTGACTTAGACTGCCGTCCATAAGTCACCGGACACTTGGTTTTGATCTAAACAGTTATTAGAGCACAGATATACTCTTCTTTATTATACAATCTTGTAATATGTACTCTGTTTACTCTATTTTATAATAACACTTGAAAACAAAACTGATATTTAACGTATATGGTCTGAATAAATATTTCAAAGTATATCAAAAATATGTATATATATTTAAGAAATCAAATCGATGTATTTATTATATATTATTTTGTTCTCCAGAAGAGAATGTGTTCAAAATAATAAAAAAAAAGACTTATGAAAGAAGCGCGGAAAGAAATTTATTCTGAATTATTGTTAAAATTAAACGGAAGTATGCCACGGTTATTTCTGGCCTTCATATTTGCACAAAGATATAAGATACATCATATAAAATTTGGTAAGATTTTTGACACAAAAATGTCAAACTGTTTATATGTCAACAATCTTACCAAATTGTTATGCATACTTCCGTTTAATTTTAACAATATTTCGGGATGAATTTCTTTCCACGCTTCTTCTAATTTCTTCCATAAGTCTTTTTTTTTTGAATTTGGACACATTTCTGAAGGCTTCTGTTCAATTCACCCCAAATCGATTTGATTTTTTAAATATATATACATATTTTTAACATATTTATTCAGGCCATATACGTTAAATGTCATTTTGTTTTCAAATATTACTATAAAATAGAGTAAACAGAGTACATATAACAAGACAAAATACATCGATTTGATTTTTTAAATATATATACATATTTTTAACATATTTATTCAGGCCATATACGTTAAATGTCAGTTTTGTTTTCAAGTATTACTATAAAATAGAGTAAACAGAGTACATATAACAAGACAAAATACATCGATTTGATTTTTTAAATATATATATACATATTTTTAACATATTTATTCAGGCCATATACGTTAAATGTCAGTTTTGTTTTCAAGTATTACTACAAAATAGAGTAAACAGAGTACATATAACAAGACAAAATACATCGATTTGATTTTTTAAATATATATATACATATTTTTAACATATTTATTCAGGCCATATACGTTAAATGTCAGTTTTGTTTTCAAGTATTATTATAAAATAGAGTAAACAGAGTACATATAACAAGTACATTGTACAAGAAAATTAATCCGGAAAAGTATATCTGTGCTCTAATAACTGTTTAGATCAAAATAAGCAAGTGTCCTGCGACTTATGGACGAGAGTGTACATACACGCGTGAAACACGTCTCGGAAGGAGCGTGATGAAAGGAAAGGCTCGTCGTGCCGAAATACCACGGTCTCTCTCGCGAAGAAAAAAGAAAAACGGTAACGAAAAAACAGAAAAAGCAATTCCTATCGCGGCGAAGCAACTACCGGGACGTTTACTTTTCCCTCGGTAGTTCCTTTACTTCTTTTTTTTTTTTTTCCTCCTCGGTGTTTATGCCGATTTCGACTGAGGCCAGAGAGCGGCCAGCTATGGCGCAGGACACCCCGCGACTACTCGATCCCGCCGTCGTCGTTCCTTTATGGCGGTCGACGAAGGTGGAATGCGCGATTATCGACAGATACGACGATAAATGCCAGTCGCAGAATGATTGCAGTTCGTTTTAGAAGCTCGTCGATTTGCCTTGTCGAGGCAGGCTGTCCCGCTGCCTCTGGCTGTCCGCTTTCTCGCTCGTTCGACCTTCTTTCGCAACCTCCAGCGTTCGCTGGCTGGTTGGCTACGGTGCACGCCTTGTTATTGAATCTCTGAATCCTCCGTGAAAATCTCTCGGCGCGGCAGTGACTGCGTAAGCGCAGTTTCCTTATTCAACGAGACACGTTGCACGTTTGCGTTTTCGAGCGTTTTCTTTTTCCTTTTTTTTTCTTTTTTCTTTTTTTTTTTTTTTTGCCACTGGCGATCGACGAGGACGAGTCATTCATCTCGCTCGCGAATCGAATTCGTGAAAATATTATATTATATATTTATTATATTCGTCAAAAATTGTATTATTATATATTTATTATATTCATTGAAAATTATATTATTATATATTATATTAATTAAATATTATATTATATACTAATATACTATTATATACTATAATATTATAATATTAATTAAATATTATATACTATTATTAATTAATATTATTATACTATACTATTAATTAATATTATAATATTATAGCATTATATTATTAATTATTATACTATTATATTAATTAAATATTATATTATATACTAATATACTATTATATACTATATTAATTAAGTATTATATACTATTATTAATTAATATTATTATACTATACTATTATTAATTAATATTATAATATTATAGCATTATATTATTAATTATTATACTATTATATTAATTTTAATATTATATTATTATATTATTCGACTTGGGTCTCCAATCTCGGTCGCAACCATCTTAAATATCAGATTAATTTTTCCCTAATTGATCTCCGTATCTTTTAGTTTCAATCTTGTTTGTTATATTTATTCGTGTATTACTGTGTTATTTTATCTTAATGTTTGACAGTCGTAGATTTTTACGTTCTTCCATTTTAAGGATTCTCGTCTTAATTCGAGTAATATTCTAGTAATATTCCGTTCTAATTTTAGTAACATCTACAGGGAGTTAGACAAAGTAACAAGACGATAACACTGAAAAGACGTGTAAATTTACTTCTGAGGTTCTTTAGTAATTTCACAACGCAATGAATTCTTCCCCATGGAATAAATAAATAAATAAGTAAAAGTTTGAAATATGAATGGAATAAGGTGACGAATTATGAAGTGAGAGTCATTATAAATGCCGCGTACCGAATGAATTTTCAATAATATGTAAATTTATACTTTGGATCGGATATTTCGATCGACCATAACGGCAGTTTTACGAGCTTCTGTCCGCCATTATACAAAAGCTCCTGTATTATAAAAAGCCGTGGTAATTTTCGTTCGTTTTCTTCTCGGAAATGATTCGTACGGCGGAAGTGATTTCAATGAATCGAGAGAGGAAATAAAATAGGCGCGTAGGCGCGAAACGAGAATAAAATGGAGCTTTATTTCAGAATTCTCGCGACTTAGCCGACATTCACTGTAACGAAATGATCGTCTAATTAAAATTCGCGAGTTGTCTACGTTAGATACTCGTGCATTTCAATTGATAAAAAATTTGCTGTCATGATGATGATTTTTCATAACAATAAATTATTGAATTATGAAATGGAAATATTCTTATTTTTTAAAAATAATATTAATGAAAGAGAAATTTTGAATTTATATATGAAAATATAATTAAATTATTATTAATAGTGATAAAATATATAGATATAATTGATGGAAAAGATGAAATTGAATGATATAAAATTCTAATTATTTTTTTGAATTTCTTATAATATTTATAATATAATTTTATAATATAAATTCTAATTAATAAAATTATAGAAAACTCATAAATAATTCATCTTATTATAAAATTATTAATTAATATTAATATAATGAAACATAAATATATTTAAAAGAAATTAAATTTTATTATTTTATTTATAAATATAATAAATTATATATATATATATTATTTATTATATTTATTATTATATAATAAATAATTTATATATATTTTTATAAATTAATACAATATATAATATATATAATATTAATTATATTACAAATTAAACATATATATAATAAATAATTTATATATATATTATTATAAATTAATACAATATATACAATATTAATTATATTATAAATTAAACATTTATATATTATTTATTATATTTATATATATATTCAATTTTAAAAATTACTATAAATTTAATAATCAATCTGAAAATTGGAAAATAAAAGTCACGAGAACAGAAGAATAATGAAATGTAAAGAGAGTGTAGTAGCGAACGAGTGGAGCAAATTTCCACCAATACTCCCGAGGGTTATAACAAGCACGGTCTCATATTGTATTACGTTTAGTGTATTCCCACGTCTGTAGTTTCTCATTTTGATCCAACATTTGTCAAAGAACTATCGAGCCCCGTTGAAATATGCTCCAATTTCCTTCGATAACGTGCCCGCTTCGCAGGCAATCACGTAATCACAGAGAACGCGAGCACAGAGATCCGATCGTAACGGGACCGGACAAATAACGAGGGTAAAATTACCTAAGCGGTGCCTAATCAACGCGACAGAAAAATAAGAAGCAATCGGTGGAGGACGATGTCGATACAAAGCTCCTTTAGGGTCAGATTATTTGAATTACCGTCACGTCATTCAGTCCTCCTTTCGCTGCAATTGAAAGGACGGATCCTCCTTTATCTCTTCGCGACGGTGTTACGAAATATCGGCGAGATGCAACTACGGGAGAGACAGAGAGAGAGAGAGAGAGAGAGAGGTCCGCGATTCTCGTGAAATACAACTCGGTCATTCGCGATCGAATGGATGATCGGCCGGATGAGTTGCAGAAATCCAGCCACTCGTCGTTGTTATTTCCCCCCCCCCCCCTCAGGTGTCTTCTTTTCGTGGCACGAGGTGACGAAGACAACCTACGAGAGCGATAGGATCGAGTCAATTTACTCGGTCCATTGCAGTTGTCATCTCCTCTACATCGAGGCGTCACGTGAAACTGTGTCGCGCATGGAAACTGACGTACTTTAACACAATATATCAATCTCGAGGTCTGATTAATTTGATGTCCCTTTGTTCGATACTCTGATAATTATTCGCCTTGACGGGAGAAAGTTTACAATGCAGTAAATCAACACGAGCTTTGATCAAAAAATACTTGCTACGTTTTATTAAATTCAGAAAATTGCTAAGGATCTTTTGAACCTTCCATTAGCAATTTAGTAATTTTAATGCAAACTGTGATAATCCAGAAGCTATTTGGAAATTATTATAATTGTAACAAATGAGAATTATTATATCATCTGTCTTCGTTTGCTAAACCTCTTTCGTTTGAATATTCTGAGAATAATGCATTCGCCTTGACAGAAGAAATTTTATGATACAATAAATAACACAAGTTTCTTAACGAGTCATTTGATTAAAAAATACTTGTGTTGCTATATTTTATTAAATTTAAAAAATTACTACGTATCTTTGAAGCTTTGATAATTTAGTAATTTTAATATAAACTCCAATAATCCAAAAATTACTTGGAAATTATTATAATTGTTATAAATGAGAATTATTATATCATCTGTCTTCGTTTGAATACTCTGAC
>NW_025108670.1:38473-85157 GCF_011392965.1 Frieseomelitta varia
AATTACTACGTATCTTTGAAGCTTTGATAATTTACTAATTTTAATATAAACTCCAATTATCCAAAAATTACTTGGAAATTATTATAATTGTTATAAATGAGAATTATTGTATCATCTGTCTTCGTTTGAATACACTGACAATAATGCATTCGCCTTGACAGAAGAAACTTTATAATACAATAAATAACACAAGCTTCTTATCGAGTCATTTGATCAAAAAATACTTGTATTGTTATATTTTATTAAATTTAAAAAATTACTACGTATCTTTGAAGCTTTGATAATTTACTAATTTTAATATAAACTCCAATTATCCAAAAATTACTTGGAAATTATTATAATTGTTATAAATGAGAATTATTATATCATCTGTCTTCGTTTGAATACTCTGACAATAATGCATTCGCCTTGACAGAAGAAACTTTATAATACAATAAATAACACAAGCTTCTTATCGAATTATTTAAAAAATACTTGTGTTGCTATATTTTATTAAATTTAAACAATTACTACGTATCTTTGAAGCTTTGATAATTTACTAATTTTAATATAAACTCCAATTATCCAAAAATTACTTGGAAATTATTATAATTGTTATAAATGAGAATTATTATATCATCTGTCTTCGTTTGAATACTCTGACAATAATGCATTCGCCTTGACAGAAGAAACTTTATAATACAATAAATAACACAAGCTTCTTATCGAATTATTTAAAAAATACTTGTGTTGCTATATTTTATTAAATTTAAACAATTACTACGTATCTTTGAAGCTTTGATAATTTACTAATTTTAATATAAACTCCAATTATCCAAAAATTACTTGGAAATTATTATAATTGTTATAAATGAGAATTATTATATCATCTGTCTTCGTTTGAATACTCTGACAATAATGCATTCGCCTTGACAGAAAAAACTTTATAACACAATAAATAACACAAGCTTCTTATCGAGTCATTTGATTAAAAAATACTTGTGTTGCTATATTTTATTAAATTTAAAAAATTACTTTGACAATTTAATAATTTTAATATAAACTCCAATAATCCAGAAACTACTTTATGAAAATTATCACAACATCCGTGTCGTGGCAAAGCCTCTGTAAAACAAACTTCCGTTTGCTCTAAAACTCTCATTTAAAAACCCTGTAAATCTCCTGCGACTCGAAAGTTTCTCCCTCCTCCCTCGAGATTCGATTTAATTTTCAAAAATCAGCCAGATGAAACTTTCACGACTCGAAAACCATCTCTCCTCCCCTCGAGATTCGAATTATCAAGCTTCGATCGTATGTTTTTCAAAAGTCGGTCGACAGACTTCTTTTCTCTTCGATGAAAGGGCCATCGGCTCTCGGCGTTCGACGCGATCGCTTCTCGTGAAACAGTTTTTCTACTTTTTCTCTCTTCCAAAGTGTCACAAAGAGCGAGGCTAGAGTTACGTCGAACGCACCGTATGTCAGAGCATATTGCCGGAAATATCTTGGTTCGCTTTGGACACTTCGAATCGGGACGCACATCTGCTCCAGCAATTTCGAGCGTTCGAACAGTCAAGAGTACTGCAGTTAACACTTTCGACCAAGAACGTTTCTGTTTGTGTTTTGCGAGGTTTGCGCACCGTTGCAACGTTACGATGATGATTGTTGCGAACGTCTGGATGGATGCACGTTTTGTAACAGCGACGATTAACGCGGGCGAAAATGATGTGTATATATATATATACATACGTGGTGGAAGTTAAAATTATACTCGTACAAATCGATTTAATAATGATTCAACGTTGATCTAGTAATAATTGTAGCTATGACACAATGGATCTGCATTTTTTATAGTTGGAGAGACAGCAAATTCATGAAAAGTTAATTTTAAAAATTAAACCTTTTTTCAAATTTATAAAAATATAGTAATTTATAAAAATATAGTAATATTTTATAAAAATATAGTAATATTTTATAAAAATATTTTATATAAAAAATATAGTAATATTTTACAAAAAAATATAGTAATGTTGTAAAATTATAAAAAAAAATAGTAATATTTTATAAAAATACAGTAATATTTTATTAAAAAATACAGTAATATTTTATTAAAAATATAGTAATATTTTATAAAAATATAGCAAAAATACAGTAATTTTCTTAAAATTTAATTTTCTTAAATTTCTTAAGGTTTAGTAAAAATCTTAGATGTGTCAATTGTGTGTTCTTGTATCATCAAAATCTCGTATTCCTTTTTTCAAAAATGTTTCTACGTCATTTCGAAAGAAACTAGGTAAAGATACTTCTTTTCTTCAAATATCTTGCAAATTCAAACATTCTTGTGGTTGTTAGAAAATATTTTCTCAACTAAATTCATCATCCCCTAAAATTTTGTGGTACAGAGTTAATAAGAGTTTAAAATATATCGATAATTCGTCAACGTGTGTACGAAGACTTTTTCGAATGATTGTACATTCACTTCAACACTCCGTGCAATTGTTCTCACTAAAGTTCTCTATATCGTAAAGTTTAATCATTTGTCTATATAGTTTTGCAATTTGAAAATAAAGCGGACGTAGAAAATTCGAAACAAATTTCGTACAAAGCGCAGTTTACATTTGTTGCCTTTGATCTGTGAATCGATCACAAGGTTAATCACATTACAAGGGGTCAACATTTTGCAGTAATAATAAATCTTTCCACTCCACTAATTAAGTTTACACTCTCTTTAAATATTTTTAGTGATAATTTTTCGACGATGTTCGTTGCTTTTCAATTCAACCGAATCGAGACCAATGCTGGAACAATTTAAAGCCAAGCTTACAAAGCCAGACGATTTGGACGTTTCAATTCGTTCATCAAGGCTGGAGCAGATTCTCTTGTTAAAGCTGAAACCGAGAACTGAAACGAAGCACCAGCCCTCCTCGCCTCCTCTAATCGAATTTCCCGTCGTCGAGCGAGCTGCAGTTTTTCGAGAAAAAATATACCCGCAGAATTTCAAATACAGCACGAAAATCGCATTACTCGTCCCTCCATTTTCTTTCTCCACCGTAAGCGGTGGACTGTGTTTCAACGGCGCGATTCTCGCCAGAAGATTTCTTTCTTTCTTTCTCAAAGGAAAAAGACGCTCGAATTTCCCGCTCGAGTTATGTCTCGATTCGATTTCTCTCGCCTTGCATATTCAAACTACGCGCGTGCCACGCACTTTGTTGTTTGAAGCACGTTTCTGTTGAACGTAACGAGTCTCGAGGCAGCGATTGTGCAGCAGCTCCTCCATTTTTCACGGCGAAAGTGGATTGCGAGAAAGATTGAATGCCACGAATCAATACCGCGCGGAGTTTCGAACGTTCTTCTTGCCCTTTGTACTCGTCTGAATCGGACCATCGAGTTTTTCGCTAGCCGAGAATCGCGTTGAAACGCGAGGTCCGGTTCGAACAATACAGCGGCTTGTGGCACTGTTTGAACAGTTACCGTCCGGAAACTTTTATATTGTATCCCATTGTGCGAGATATTTTAATGACGTGTATTAACGATCTAACGGGTTCCATCAATCAACGACTTACTGTCGATGCTTTGGATTTCGAAATATCGGTCAACTTGACATAATATGTAATATGTACGATATATGTATGTAAAATATCTAAAATATTTTGTGAACTGCATGAAAAAATCTGCAGTCTGTTCATGATGCTAAATTAAAGTATATTAATAACATGGAATAATAAATAATATAAAAAGAATGTAAAAGTGAAGTATACTTTTTCTCAATTAATTATAATTACGTAATATTCTAATAATAATATTTCCAATATTCTCATATTTTAATATTTTATTATTATTCCAATATTTTAATATTTTAATATTCCAATATTCTAATATTCTAATATTTTAATATTCCTATATTTTAATATTTCAATATTCTAATATTTTAATATTCCAATATTCTAATATTCCAATATTCTAATATTCTAATATTCTAATATTCCAATATTCTAATATTTTAATATTCCAATATTTTAATATTTCAATATTTCAATATTCCAATGTTCTAATATTCTAATATTCTAATATTTTAATATTTTAATATTCCAATATTCTAATATTCCAATATTTTAATATTTTAATATTCCAATATTCTAATGTTCCAATATTTTAATATTCTAATATTTTAATATTCCAATATTTTAATATTTCAATATTTCAATATTCCAATATTCTAATATTCTAATATTCTAATATTTTAATATTTTAATATTTTAATATTCCAATATTCTAATATTCCAATATTCCAATATTCTAATATTCCAATATTTTAATACTCCAATATTCTAATACTCGAATATTCTAATATTCTAATATTCCAATATTTTAATACTCCAATATTCTAATACTCCAATATTCTAATATTTTAATATTATTCTAATTGAAATAATTAAATGTAAAAGAATAAATTATAAACGTATAGAAGAGTAAATGACAAACGAATAATATAATGTAAATAACAATAAATAACAATATAATGTAAAAATAAAATATATCTTTCCCGAGCTAATTATAATTACGTAATATACAAATATTATTCTACTCGTTAATTAAACGTAGGAAACTTGTACGTGAACTTACACGTGATGATCAATACCAGTAAGTGGTAATTAATATTTCAGTTCTGCCGTGAATTTCTCCTCTGACGTTACACTCGAAAGTTTACAAACTAACTCTAATCGTGTTCCATTCTATTTCTGATGCCATCCATCACTCCTTATCGGGTACGTATCGAGCGGGTACGTTAAGACACCAGTCTTGTTTAGTAGCGAAGCACGATGAAGCAGATGGGCCAGAACATAGAGTCGTTATATAGAGGCTGCCCTCTCGACGTTCTCGAAAAAGTTGTGAAGAACCTAACCTAATTCGGATCCCCTCCTACGAAGATCCTCTGAATTTTTCGAGTCTGGCAGCAGCTGTTTGACTTGTCGACCTTTCTCTTCGTCCGACTTGTACCAGCAATTACCGCGTTGTCATCTTTTTCGATTTTTACGCGGGGATCGAGGACTTTTCGATAGGCTCCATTTCAAACAGATGGACCGTACGATGTTTTTCTCTGGAAAAACTGTTCTCACATTACGAGTCTCGATGAGAACGGTTGATGAATATCCTTACAAGTAGAAGCTTCAGACAGTGTAGAACTTGCAAGATATAAAAATGAAAATTTTCCTGTCGGAGGGAACGAACAATAAATAATTTGTTCGTCAATGTTAAAAAAATTCTCAATGTTTGTAGCAAACAGTGAATAACAATGAATGCTATTACTATTTACTCGGATATAAGAATAGATCTTTAGTTAGATATTCGAAAGTAACTTGTTTCTTTCATAAATAATTTTATACAGATTATAAAATATCTGTTTCGTGAGAGCACTGTTTCTAAATGTGACAAAGCTCGAAATGAAAGGAATTTTACTTGAATTGAATTTTTTTTTAATTGTAAATATCAGAGGGAAAATACATTTTATTTCACAATGTTTTTTTGAGCAAGATTGACCTTTATTGTTAACAACTACTGCGTTGGTATTTTGATATTCCGCTTTCAAGCTAGATACTTTCTCATTCTTTCCTAATTATGCGTTTCATTTCATTTCCAGGAGACAACAGCTCGAACAATCTGTGTATTGCGAGGCTGAATCCCGGCGTACCGCTGTCGAGGATGAAAGGCAAGACGCTCAAGGTGCTAACCAGGAGAAGATAAAGGTAACCCTATCTAGTGAAATTAAAAGTTGTAAATGAAAACCTCTATCTCGTCGACGAAGTTTCATTTTAAAAAAATGTAAATTGACTATAGAATTTTTAACGCCTTGAGAAGAAACTAAGATACTGTATAACCTGGTGGAAATTTCTAAATTCTATTTAAAATTTCACTGCTAATTTTAAAGAAGTAACTCGAAAAAAAAAGGAGAAAAATGCTTGGAATACTATCGCAAGATAAATATATAACATGCTAAATTCTACTTCAAATTCCACTGATAATTTTAAAGAAGTAACTTAGAAAAAAAGAGAAGAAGAAAAATGCTTGGAATACTATCGCTAAATAAATGTATAACATGCTAAATTCTACTTAAAATTCCACTGCTAATTTCAAAGAAGTAACTTAGAAAAAAGAGAGGAAGAAAAATGCTTGGAATACTATCGCAAAATAAATGTATAACATGCTAAATTCTATTTAAAATTTCACTGTTAATTTCAAAGAAGTAACTTAGAAAAGAGAGAGGAAGAAAAATGTTTGGAATATTATCGCAAAATAAATGTATAACATGCTACGCTTTTTTTTTTTTTTTTGTTTTGTTACAGAGTACCACGCAGGATTTATTCGAGTTGCTTGAAAGAGTGCAAAGTTCGCGTCTCGATGATCAACGATGCGTTTTGCCACCGTACTTCTCTCAGGTAAGAGGAACATTAAGAGACTTATTCATGTCTCTTCTGTTAAGTCGAATTTATATTCTCCGGAAATTTTGCCCCTTTAAGAGTGTTACGTAAATTGTGGCAAAGCTCCAGATCTTTTTAGATTTAAAACATACGAGGAAGAGAATGATGGCTAATACGATACCCGTATGCTGAAGTACTACCCGTATATTTTAGATTCTTCTGTCTCTCACTGCGTGATATTAATTATCGTCCGTATAAAATTTTTGATATTTATTAGACTGACGATGGCCTCGTAAAGTCGTCGAAAGTGAAAATTGACGACAATTTATTTGACGTTCAGATCTTTCTGAAATGAAGAATTATATATAGTTAATCACAAAAGATTTTCATTTATTACTATTTTACTAAAATTTCTAGCGACAAATATAAAAACGTTCGTTAGGAAGTTTGTAAATATTTTTGTTAATAACTATTATCATCTGCAACTTTCTTTCATATTTAAAAATTAACTGTGTAATTTGTTACATTTATTGAAAAATGTCTACCACAAATTTTACTTTGACAATGTACGATATTGTCAAAATCTTCTGTGACTGTAAACATATGTACGTACATAAGCACATTTTCATCATTTTTTCCTCAAAATCTCAATCACCCGCGTATAGATCTCAACCTCGGTATCGTCCACTGCACTTTGTTTAATCAAAGATCCCATTCGATCGTTATTTCGCTTATACAAGAATCGAGTCATATCTCATCCAGCAGAAAGAAAGAAAGAAGCCGAAAAAAGAGAAAAAAGGGAAGAGATACACGAGCGAAGGGCTTTGGCAGGGGGCCCAAGTAGTTAAGACTCTATTGTGCTTGAAAAATCTGTTTCGTATGCAGAATCGGTACGCGCTCACCTGTCTGGCCGCTGTCCACGTGCAACCGGAATCTCAATCTGTCTGCCACGAATGACTCGAAGATAAATGAACGT
Source organism: Frieseomelitta varia (assembly GCF_011392965.1). Taxonomy (NCBI): domain Eukaryota; kingdom Metazoa; phylum Arthropoda; class Insecta; order Hymenoptera; family Apidae; genus Frieseomelitta; species Frieseomelitta varia. The sequence continues at coordinate 45,842 of NW_025108670.1, forward strand.
CATCATCTACGGGTACGCGTAGCAAAAAGCTTCGGGACGAATCGTTTGGTCACGCGCTGCTTGAATTTCAATTAGGATTGTCCGCTGGTCTTTCTGCTGTCTCCGCTCGCGCGCGGCGGTGTCTATGAATTGTTCGGTCTGCTAATTTTCCAGGGGTGGATCTAGCCAGTCACGTGTTAAACCGTTCCGAGTGGAGGGTTCGCGCGAATGAAAACGATCGCGATCGATGCTGCGTCAGGTCGTCAGCTTCTTGTGTCGCGGTTGTCCATTGAAGTCTAGCGACAAGGGCTGTTCCTTTGTTCGAGAAGGACGTTAGAACCTGGATGATAGATCGGCGTGAGTTTACGAAAATAAGGGGTTGACCCGGTATCAGGGATAATGGCGTAATCCAGTGCAAGGAAAATTGGGTGTATCGACACGGGAAAGATTTTCTTTCTTGTTGATATTATAAAGATTGATAAGGATTGATCCTAATTTTAGCGAAATGTCGAAGTTTGTGAAATTGGCACCAAGTTTCTAGTTATTTCATTGTTATTCTTACACGTCGTTCGAAATAATTTAAATATTTTGAGTTTATGAGAGATCTTAATCTAAGAATTTGTAATAACATTCATTTGTTTATGAAACAGAATTACAATTTATTGCGTGAAACAGGGCTACAGCCAAATGATGTCACAGAAACTTGAACATGTGTCTGCCTTGCGTTGAATTAAAATTTTTTCCCTGTTTAGGTTCAAATAAAAATAGCAAGTACAGTCTGTCTGCTTTTTTTGTATCTCTAATTCATGTGGCTTCCAAATGCAACAGTCATGTGTGTTACACGTGTGGTAACGACATCGTGAGAAACTTGGATTCGCAAGTTTTTATGCTCGAGTATTGAAGAAATTTGTTTGATCGACTAATGACTTACTACATATCGGTATAGTAGGTTTCTTGTACCAACGTATGATAAACTGGCACGATCAGTAACTTACCGACAGCCAATACAGTTTTGGTCGGTTAATGTACAACCTTCTTTATTCGCTGTAAGCAAGTTAGCTATAGTCGTTTGAAGTCTGTTTTACCTCTTGTACAAAAATTAGAATCTATTTACAAGCAATAAATAGTCTAATGTATAATAAAAAGATAAAAGGAAAGCTATTAATAAACAAAAAAAAAAAAAATTAATGGTTCAATTAATATGTACTACGATTCTTTCAAAACGATAGGTGAAGAAAGAATCCTAGTCAACGTGATTAATTTTTCACTTTATAAATAATTACAAATTTCCTAGACAGCCGAAAATTAGACAATACTTTCCAAGCATTAAAAAATCTTTAAAATCTCACGTTTGTTCGACGAGGTACCTTAATTTATAAATTAGTTTTACAGTTTGTTGGAAACAATATAAGTCTCGACTAAAATTTATTCCTTTAGTCTTATTGGTAAAGGTAATGAAGAATTTTTTAAAAAGTTCAATATTAGACAAAGTATCTTCTTATTGCACCCCAGTATTAAAGTCTTTAAAATTCCGCACGCATCGCTCTACACAGTAAAAGGCACCACGGACTATAAATTTTGTTTTATAGTTTGCTGGAAACGGTAAAACTAGCAATGACATCGGCCAAAGTGTACGAAATGCGGGTTGTTATTGGTAAAACAAGGTGCATATGTGATCCTCAGGATGTAAGGGGGAGGAGCAGACTTCCGGTCGTGCAGGTACACGCGCCGGAAGTGTCGGTTGAACCGCCACGACCGGTCGTCATGGTGTGACTTTAACCGAATAGCCGAGAAGATTTTCTGATTTCTGTCTGCTCGCAATCCGTGAAGATCGGAGATTCGAGTTTGACGACGTACACGGTACACAACAGGTTATTGTATCCGCTGCTTTTACGTGGGAACGACCCCGAAACTGGCGCAAAACACAGCCCCGAACTTGACATCGTTACGCTTTGAGCGCTTTACGAAATCGTTACTACGTCACGTGCAATCGTTCTTTCTTCATTCTAAATTAAATTAAATTAAATTGTTCGTAATACGTGATGTAGCATCGTAGTAAACTTTCGCGCGTACGCGATTAAAAGTGATTTATAATATTAATGAAAAGTCAATCTACCACCTGTTCTTTAAAGATAAAAAATGAAACCTGTTCTGAAGAGATAAAAAATGAAAAAGTGATTTTAATATATAACGCACGAAGTGATGGAGTATTTGTATACGTGGATTTAATACGCGAAACGAAATAAAAATTTATAAGATTATCATTATAAGGTTATAAAACTTTTTGAAAAGAAAGTCAGTGTTTATAATTTAAATGGTGGAAAATGCAAAGAGATCTGAGGTGTATGATGAACACGAGAAAACCTTTTGATCGGGGTCGTTCAGTTTCCATCGGTAAAAGGTAAAAGTGAGACGTGCGAACGAGTATTGTCGTGATAATTAACAGTGCTCGTTCCTGTTACCCAATTTTAATTGTTTCTGTGTCGACAATGGAATGGCCTCTTAATTTGATACGAAGGATTTATTTATACAATACTGTATGCTGCATCGTGAGGTTGCATTAATTAAATTACAATTTCTCGTATCTACTGAAACAGAATGTATCATTTGAATAAAAATTCTGATACTCTGAACGTCGAAGGAAACGTCGACCACGAATTTTTTCTCTCACCTTGAAAGTTGTCGAAGAACCTTATGATTCGAAAAGAGAAAGTACAGACGTCCGGTTGGTCAGATACACAAACACACACAAACACACACACACAGCCGAAATAAAATATCCACACAGTGATTCTCGTACACGTTGCTTCTCTACGATAGTAACTTAAACCGAGCGCGGCAGTCTTAAGTTATCTTAAATTTCAACTTGCTTCTGTGAAAACAAAACGAACCAGGAAGAGAATAAATCGGGCAATGTCGACGATTCATTCAGTTTGATAAAATTTTCACCGAGTTCGAAGTCTCTCCCCTCCGAGGCTCCGTTTCTATCGTCGTAAATCAAAAGCACGAATTTGCAAGCAATCCACACACACCGTTGTTCTCTGAATCGAGAGTATGTTATAGTTGACAAGGTAGAAACAAAATCACTCTAACCGCGAATAACTAACTTTGGGAATCAAATGACGCTACAGTAACATTATAGAGAAGACAGTACTGAAAAAACAATTGGCAATGCGTCGTTTAATTCAGATTTAGATTTAGGAAATCCTCGAAAGTTACAGACAGACGAAAACGGCGAAGAGCGAGACACGCTCGACGTTGTGTGCGTCGCTTTCGGACGCAGGAAGTTGGATAAAATAATGAAAGAGGTGGACACAAAGGAATGGGAAGCCTTGGCACTATCTGCCTACCTACCGGTAACGAAATAAGTCGACCACGAAATGACATCCGCCACCGGGCAGCCTGTTTCCTCTTTGGTTTCACCTTCCTTCGACTTCCTCCGTCATCCGTCCCACCACCTGTCGTCAACTTCGTGCCTCACTTTTCGTGCTACATACCGAAAAATTCGTATTCCTTCTGATTCCTCGCGGCCCGGTCAACGGAAGCGTGCAACTTCATCACGCGATCGCATTCCTTTTGCCGTGCGAGACTAATTCCCCGTGTCCGTGCTTGCAAATTGCTTCAATTGGAGCGAGTATGTTTCGCACGAGTTGACTCTGGCGCAGGATTGAACTGCGGTTTGCTCCTTTCGAGTCGGTCGTCGTCGTCGTTTGAGAATCGTTTGAGGTTTCGATTATTTAAGTCGTACCGCTCTTGTCGTATTTCATTTTGCCAACGGGGGAGAGCTTCGTGTTTGTGTCATTGACTCTGGTATTATCGATCGAGTGGAAGTGACTGGTAATAGATGTATTTTTTCTTTTTTTTTTTTTTCTTTACTTACTTCCACTTTTGATGATACTAATTTTTAGATATATATTTATATGTTAAGGCTTGGTAACTCAAGAGAACATTAACTGATTTTTATTGAGTGAATTTCGATTATTATAGTATTTTTAATTTCGGTTTATAGTATTTTTAATTTCAGTATACGTGTATTGTTGATAAAATGAAACGAAATAAAGCTCTGGGCATAAAATTAAAAGTTAAAAGAAATTCACATAAATGGATTAAACGATCCATATAGAAGAGATTATTTACGATATATTGTCAATTTATTTAGAGATGGTATTTTCGATATTAATGACTTTTCAACATGATACCGTGCCTTAAAGTAGGTCGAGTAAATAATGTTCAGTGAGCTAGTTACACAGAGGGACTAACTCACTGTCATTAATTCCGATGACGTTCTGTAATTTATAACACGGGAGAGTAACGGTGCAAGTTCACTGTAAATTAAATTTGCCATAATTTATAATATAGATATCACAGTGAGACACAGTAACACGTTAGTATGTTTAACCGATTTATTTTAGAATCGTAAACGAGAGTTTTCGTAGTTGTGTTATCAAACTCTTCCTTTTCTAGATTATTATTCATTTAACAAGCTATGAAATATTCTCCTCTCGTCAAAATCATAAATAATCGAATTTGCGAGACGAAAGTTTCTATTGAGATTAACTACACGTTCCCAGGGATGAAAGAGCGGAATAAAATTATTGAGAACTAGCGCAATTTCGCTTCGATAAGGAGTTATTAAACTTTTTATTGCTCGAGTACGGATTCAGACGTAAGATTGCCGTAGATTATTATACTTTGTCCACGATTTGTTTTGCAATTCGTTCAATTACGTGAACACCGAGCAAACACTTGGCAAATGTATCATTGATCAATCGATTGGTCAATTAACGATAATTTGCCTTTCGTTTTTGCGCCCCTTAAACACGTCATAGGAGTAATGATGTCGCGTATCACGTAACTACTATTGTTCTTCTTATCGAATCGAAGTCGATGGAAATATAAAACTGGGAGGAGATTGAACTTACACACTCGACGTTTATTGAACAAAAGCGTCCTGAGAGGGGAAAATGTTTCCCTCGCAGAAGGAATTTTACATTCGGCTGTTTCAGGGATCCTGACGAAAATATAAACGCACAATTGCAGCGGAAAATTAATAATCAATGTTTCGAAACATTGTGTTTTCTTAACTTCGCTTGAATATTCAAAAATCAATCATATCGAATAAATATTAGAACACATCAAATATTAAAAGCTGTGAAAAGCAAGCAATTAGCGAACGTAATAAAATTATCAAGAAAATAACAAAATACTCTGAAATATTAACCAATCGTTAATTACTTCTGTCTTATTTCTCGTTCATATATACATTTCTGTTAACTGTAATCTCCAATATATGTAGATACATTGTTTGCAATTTTACAAAATTTATAATTAATTATAGTTTCTCATCCCGATTGGAAGATATAGATAAATACGTGGAACTATGTTACATGATATAACAATCATTAAAAAGTGTGCATCGTATTATTTAATTAACGGTTCAACGATTATGATATGATCACTTTCAATAATTAAAAATTCGGTGCTCTCTGTGATTGGAAAATTTTAAAAAGAGAGTCGCAGTATATACTTTAATAATAAAATCGTTATTATGGTTTCTTCTGGAATAATTGTTTTAATTATCACATGAAACAAGCCAGTAACAAGTTTTCAAGAATCTATAGTTTGACTTTAGAACTATCTCTCGTAACAGCACAGAAACATTAAGTTAATATAGGATCATCAAGTGCTGTAATGTACATTAATTAAAGTATTTTATGCACTTTCAACTTTGAGCGGTTCGACAACATTTCCGATTTTCGTTACGGAGAAATTCGAAGCTGCAAGATTAAACTTACGTAGCTGCAAAGGATCTAATCTAAAACGTGAAATCGCAGCGCACAGATCCTCGTTCTAATTATACCAATAAACCAACAAAGTAAGTTAGGTCTACAATTTGAGACAAAATAATGGAATACATTTGAAAATCTTTACTATATATGTAAAATTGTTAATTTTTGTTTAAATAACAAATACAAATATTAACAGCGATAGTAAACATGATGCATTATATGTAATGTGTTAATTATAACACGATGGTCACTGATGACGGTCGTATTTCCATTTTCGTAAATGTTTGAAAACAATTAAGAAAATGCGTCATTGGCAAAGAGTTTAAAATAGGAAAAGTACTATTATTGTACTTCATACGCAATAGAATATCATAGAGAAATTGAATATTTCATCCCCTAGACGAAACGTGTAAATTTCGCGCGGCAGCCAACGTGTTTTAACACTAATGAGTGCAAGTGTAAGTACAACGCGTAATTCAATTTTCAATGCACCGTCGACACGTATTAAGAATTTATCGAGCAACCGCGTCGTCTTCAAATCGCTCTTTGTACGCGGTTGATCGAAAGACGGCGATTCGAGTGCACGATCGATCGATCGTGAATCTCGAGAAACGAGAAACGATGGAGGTCGGCGTGGTAAACCGAGTTTACGCGTTTGATGGCGACCATGGCAACGTTTGTTCACTGCACGATAGGTAGGATATGGTGGGAGTTTTAAGAACAGCAGGACGTTCATGCCGCGAGCAGCGTGTTGGACGCAGGAGGGTGGGGGGAGGAGGGAGCAAGGGGCGACAGCGGCGGAGGGGAAGGGGAGACGACAGACGAGGCAAGCCTCGAACCGTACGGTCTTGCTGTGCCAGTCGCGCTCCTGCACTTACACGTCGCTGAACTCTGATACGGTACGCGTTCGTTCTGGGCACGTTTGCGCGTTCCTTCGTACGCGCGTGTGTGTTGCACCATACGAGATATCCTGTCTGCCGAACGCGCACACGGTGTAAACACTTTCTACTCTGACCTCGGTCGACCGATCGAAACGTGGGCGACGGAGACACAAAGCTCCTGGCGATAGCCAGGAAAAAGTGACACGCGCCGTTATGCGGTGTCCTGTGCGTCTTGTCGGTCGTGCGCACGTTCGCGAGATCGAAACACACTGTGAAAATGACAGTGAACGACTTCGACAGTGACGAAACTTCGAACGACGATCGAGTGGGTTCTTAGGCGAGAGTAATGTCAAGAAGTACGAGCCACTAAGTTACCTGAAAAATTACGAGACAAAGTGTAATCTGGTGTCATTGGAAATCCTGATTACGCGAGGAATATTATATCGCGTACCTTTCCGCTGGAGTCCTTTTCCCGCGTTTTTTCCCGACAGCGTACGTTCCGCTCGAATTTCGAGTTACACACCGTGCTCCAAACCGCGAGGAATCGAATTCCTGACAGCGTCGATGTCGAAGTGTCTAGCGTTTCGACGATCAGCGTAGAAGCCTTTCGTAAAGGGTGCAACAGGATACTCGCGTTAGGTTAGGTCGGAGCGTCGTGATCGAACTGGTCGCCCCCCCCCCCCCCCCCCGAGTGTGCGGACGTTGAAAGGATACGCGGCTGTCAGGAGTGAAGGCTTTTGAACGCAATCGAGAGTACAGCAGCCGGTTATGATGGGTGTACTGAGATGGAGGCACGATCTTAGATCGGATGCCGGCCAACAGCAGCAACAACGGCCCAACAGCGAACGGTCTTCAACAGGACACAATAGCCACGCGCATGCGCACACGCACACACTGCCGAAACTTATATCGCAGGTAAGATTTTTCCCGCGCCCGCGGAAACTCGCCTGCCGTCGTTTTTTTTTTTTTTCTTTTTTTTTCATTCTTTCGCGTGAATTTTATCCGAGTGTCAAGCTCGAATCCCCGGTGAACGGAACCGGAATTGATTCACAAACGTCTGGCTCCTTTTTTTTGAGTTTTTTTTCCTTCCCTCTATTAGGTACCCCTGTTTCTCTCTCTCTCTCTCTCTCTCTCTCTCTCTCTCGAGATTTAGAATCGAGATAGATTTTCTTTAGAATTAGTCCGGATCAATCATCCGATCAGATCCGATCCGGTCAGAGTTTTTATCGCCGACAGATGTCGATTCGGCTTACGCTGGTATCCTTTCATTTTATGAATGGGACATATGTTCCGCGAGAAGAGCTATCATCATTGTGAAGTGGCGCTTTGGAGTATTCTTTGGACTTGACTATCATTTTTAATGAAATGAGATCTTTTGTTCGACAAGCCGCTCGGACCAAAGGATTGGGAAATGTAATAGAAATTTACCAATCGTGTTGGATTATCGATATCGAACACGCACGCGTAGGATCGATACAAAGGGCGGAGGGACAGAGTTTCGTATTTGATGAAACGTCGAGAAATTCTTCCCAATTTAAATCCCCACGGAGAGATTGTTTTGCGCGTTGCGTTGCACGCTTCTGTACAAATATTTGGGATTGCAAACAGGAGAACAACGGCTTCCTCAAACAAACGTAATGACATCGAAATTTTCAAGAATCGAAACTATGTTTAATTATATTTCGAAACGAAATGTTCACGTTCTCCAGAAACTTGTACTTGGTTCAAGTTGTTCCAAAACATCGGAATGGCGATGTACATTAGAAATACAGTTACATCACGAATGCGATACAGTAACATCGTTCTCTCTTGACTGTTCGACGAAATACCACCTCGGGGATTAATCCTCGTAAACAACGCGCGTTCGTCGAAATTCCGCGAACGTTGAACAAAAAAACGCGAAGGGCAACATCTGGCAAAATTAAACTGGCCGAAACTCTCGGTCGTTTGGCAGAGGTACAATCGTGTCGTGTATAAACGTAAAATCCCGAGGAATCCAAACGATCTGACCGAAATAACTCGTCGCGTTTTCGCGAAATAACGAGGAGGAGATCTCGTGCTTGGTAACGTAATTACACCGACCGGTTGGCATTGTCCGGTGACGTACGGGATCGCCGATCGAACCGGTAAACGGAGTAATGGCCGAAGCGAGTAGACGCGTTTCCCGGATCGTTTGTTCGCGGTCTTAATTCCTCCCGGTCTGGCGCATGCCAGACACTTTTTACTCGCTTCCGCGTATTTCGTTTTCATGCGTCCACGTCGCGGTGTACACACGTATAACGTGCGTGTATAATAACGCTGCGTCGTTACGTTTTCTTGCGCGGGAAGCTCGACGTGCCTCGAGCCAGTCGAGGAAGGAAAAGTAGAAGCGGAGAGAAGGCTTTAAGCCCTTAAGCGGCGCTGGTAACCGGCGGCGTCCGGACAAAAGAAAGGGTCGAAGGTGGCGGAGGGAGAGATGGAAAGGAAAGAAGAGGAATCAGCGGCGAGAAACGAGCGCGGTAACTGTAACCGCGAAGATCAGACCCGCGGTAATTTTCCTGTAACAACCCGTTACTCCATCGTTTCTGCGCTGCGAGACGCTTTGAAAAGTCCTATTTTCCCATGACCGGCCGACTGCGGTTGGTTCTGCGCTACGGCTCCGCTGCGTTTCGATAGAATTTGTCTCGTCGATAAATATCGGCAGTGAGTCGGGAAAGATAACTCGACGTATCGGTATTGACGACTGACTGCAGTCGCAAGTGCGTTGGCTTTGAACGAAACGAAGCTGAAAGATTGTGCCTTTGGCCCCGGAAACTTATTTCATCGATTATTCGAATTTATATAATTCAGTAGCGTGATGGAATAGAGAAGGAGTTTGCGGAACTTGTGATTGTCTTTTAAATATTTACGTGTACCCGTGGTAGTTGCACTGCTGCAAAGAGACAGATTGTTTCCTGAAATGAGACGAATTCTGCTGAATACGAGAGTATCGTGATAATAATTAAAGTACGTACAGTGAGCTTGCATAAGTTGAAAAGAATCGAAGTATGTATATATTTACACGTTACGTTCTACTCCAATCGATATACATAATTAACGATATTGTCGGTATCTCGGTAAGTAAGTATAATTAGTAGTAACAACGTATATCCATTAGGAATACTTCCTGGTAAATTCTGTTAGTTTCGTGGTACTTTTACAATATTTCTTTGTATTACAAAGAATTATTCTTGCTTCTTCAATTTTTCATCTCTTTAGACTGTCGAAAGATGTTGAAAAATTTCGAAATACAAAAAAATCCTCGCTTGGCAGCTTCAATCATCGTTCGTCGGGCAGAAATTTCAAAATTTCTGTCGGTTTACCCAACAGCCGACCAATTATCCGCGGATACCTCTGCAACCGCTTTGCGTTTCAGCGGTAAGCTGTTTGCAAGCTGTAACATCGCGCTCGATGGTGCTTCTGTTTGCGAACGATCCTGAACAGTGTAGATGCGGCTTAAGATACTTTCTTGCCAGCGGTGAACGTGCACGTGTTTACGTTCAGCGCACCAAGACGCGAAAACCAGTGGTACGTTCCTGTAATTATTCGAAGGGCCTCGGCTGCCTGGCGAATTAAAGGCTGGCTTTTAATTCGACTTGCCGGCACGTGCTCTCGACGAACTGGCACTTTAATCCCTCCCGAAGACGAACTGGCCCTGATTGGCAGGAATTACACTTGTCGCCGTCGAATGCGAATTGAAGTTTGTTGAAGTTTGTTCTCGAAACCGAGACCTGATAGTTACTTGCTTGCCACTGGTACCGCCAGTTGGTCATTTCGTCGTGTTTGATCCCACCGATGATACTATTCGAGAGTGCGAGAATTGTTCTTCTATCTGCCTCCTGTCCTTTAATCTTGCTGCACGCATTGTTGGCTCTCTTAGGTTCGCCGGGATAACCGGGGGAGATTCCTATTCCAAAATATGGTTTATTCTTTGCATCTGTCTCTGAACGACTAGGAACACCTGTTTGAATTTGCTCGACTAAAGTAGAGAACCTAAACCAGAGTGCAAGAGCAACAGGAGTTAGGAAAGTTTCTAATACGAAAACAGAATATATTTTGTTCAGGTGCGTGTGAGAAATTACGGATACGTTGTGCGTCATTGTTTGCATTACTTGCAAACTCTGCAAGTATATATTAATCCGCACTTTATCGTCAAGTGTTTATTAATGAGATAACGTTATTCGTTAAACATTGGAGTTAATGTTTGCTGAATAATCAAAACGACATACAGCATATTGCTTTCATGATTTTTTTTTTGTTTTGTTTGAACAACAATTGGCTCTTATTGCGAATTGTTTGATAATGTTCGAGTTTTGATACAAGGGAAATTCGAAAGTGTGCCCGCTCGGAAAATTTAGTTTCTGATCTAGTACATTCTCGCGCGAGAATTTTCTGTCTATCCAATTTATCGTTCATGTTTCTTCACATTCTTCCATTCGTCAAATTATTGTCCATCGTCGAGGGGAAAATACAAGTTCGTGGAATTTAATATCATCACAGTAGCGAAATTTGTCCAGAAAAAGCCAACAGGAAGCAAACAGAGTCGGCAAATAGCGTCGAAAATGCATATGTATTTCGTCACGAACCTGTGGTTCCCTCTGAAACGAGGTAAAATTCATTCGTTCGCCTTCCACCTTCCACATTTCATTTCTCGGTTCTCTTAATACATTGTTTCCTTGCGTTCGATCGTGCTTGCAATTTATGCATACTTATCGTGCATTAAAAGCGACGTAAGAACCGTTGGGAAATCGATCGCGAAGGGAAAGCAAAGCTTTCAAACAAAGTAGTATCGCGTTAAACATCTTGGAACCGAAGTTTTTCATAGCTTAGGGAACTTTTCGCAGTGACTCACTGTTTCATGTTTCTTCAACGTGATGTATCTTTGGGAAGAACACGAAGCTGACAGTGGTATGTACGCGATTGTTTGACAGTAGAACAGCACGTGTTCATCAGCAGATTGTATTTCCGTCTCGAGACGAGAACGAAGTTGAGATCAGTTTGATTGGCAAGAACTTCTCGTTGAGCGTTTAATAACTGAATACGATTCTAACGCGAGACCTTGACCCACGTTGTTTCATGATTGATGATGATAGAATTAAAGAAGACGTTTCGCTAATTTGTATCGCCGATGCCATCATCGATTATCACTTTTGTCGATGGTTTAGGCTCGATACGTTTATTGTCGGGGACGCACAGCGATTTCGATGTTCGAGCGAAACTTGTCGGTTCTCTCGTCGCGTTTTCGTTATAATTTCAACGAGTAAATTAACAAGTGTCAAAAAGCCGAGTTACCATTCATAACGCCGAGATATTTTCGTTCATGAATTATTTAAGCACTTCCGCGTGATCGATGAAGCAGATGCAGGCTCGTTCCTTAAGAAAACTGGAACACGACCCAAGATAAATTTGCGAATTTTGCATAATAAATGAGCGAGCTTTCAACGTTGCTACGGAACGTTCGTGACAAAGAACTCGTCATGCCCTCGAAATAGTCGATATATACCTCCCCCCCTGGTATGATTCATTGGTTCTGCCCACTTTGCATTACCGTGACACTGAGATCGATAATAATTTACGTAATAGACTGGCTGCAATTTAGCTAACAATCTTTCCTCTCGCTGCTGGCCACTGCTACTCGTCAGAGTATTTAAATCTTACTCCTTACCTTTTGTCTCGTACGCACGAGACGCCTTAACATTTTGCGCTGGAATGACGTGTCACGCACGTCGATAATTTTTTTGCCCCAAATTGCAACATTTTCTCAGTTTCAAGTATACTTAACACATTGCGTATCGCACTTGGCGCGCCCAACTTGCTCCCAGGGCCGCCACATTTTTGGAGCAGCAGGGGAACTTTGTACAATGCATATAAGCATTTCTTTAATTCACATTGATAAAATATTCTTAAATATTACTATATATTTTTTATAGTAATATTTAAGAATCTATTTATTGTGTATTTTAGATTTTGACTATTATTTATTTTATATTTATATTATTATATTTTATATTTTATATTCATATTTATTTTATATTTTAATTATTATATTATTTATTTTATATTTTAATTATTATATTATTTATTTTATATTTTAATTATTATATTATTTATTTTATATTTATAGTAACATATTGAGGACGGAATGCTCTGACAAATATATAGCCAGTATTTTCTCGTATTTTTTGAATTATTTAATGTATGATTGAAAGGGTTCAAGAGAACGTATAGCATTTAACAAGTGTATTATTTTATTAATAATTAAAATTATTAATTATTTTTCATTTTAGAGGTACTTTATTAAATAAAATGAAAATACCTCTAGTAACGTTTCTTGGTGTGATATGTTAGGAAACAATTTTCCTACTTCTTGAAAAATTATATAACATTGTAAGATATAATTATATATTATTTATAATATAAGTTATATAAAGCAAAATAGCCTTCCTCGTCGTGAATTCTCGTCTTCCGTCCGCAACAGTTGAAAACTGAAAGACGCTAAATTCGCATTTCCTGTCCACAATGTGTCAAGTATAGCCCAGACAAATAATCAATTTATTACTTCGCAATAATTTCTATCCGGTGATATCAACATCGACGAGTGCGAAAGGAAAAGAAAGCGACGAATTATTGTACACGGCTCGGTCACTCGTTATGGTCCGCGAACCAATTGCCAGTGCAAGGGGTTAAGGTGCATCACGAGAGTGCCCGCCTTTTTAGTAAGTTGGCAAGAACCAATCGGCTATGTCGCTCGTTAGCATTTCGCGTTTCTCTTCAATCCGCCGCGTAAAGAAATTCTCTTTTTCATTCTTGCCTCTTTTATTTCCTCTCGTCCTTGCGAGTTATTTCAACTCGGTTGCTAACAACATTCGACGCAATTCCAGTGAAAATCCGTGGAAAGAAGCAACGAGGAAGCGTTCTCGAAAGATTGAACCGCTAATTCGATAGTTTATTCCGTTGCGAAAGCTCTCGGCCTCTCCGCGTTCTCTCTCTCTCTCGTTCATCCGATTTTCTATAAAATTCTGCATTTCCTCCGGCGCGCAGCTGCTGCGTGTTTTTTTTTTTCTTCTTTTCTTTCTATCGACTGTTCCATTCACTTTCAAATTTCCTTTTGAAAACCATTGGCGCTCGGCTCTCGTCTCTCGAAACCCCCTGCGATAGCCTTCAATGCTCAGCGAAAGGAAGAAAAAAAAAAAAGAAAAAATGAAAGAAAAGAAAGAAACAATCGTGACTGTTGTAAAATAGCTACAACTGGATATTCGCCCGTTTCGTTGAAATTTCTTCATTTGCATGCTCGCGGGTCAGTACATCAGGGCGTTCGCCTATTACCTGTGAAAACTGCTATTCATACTTTCGACGTTGCCCAACGTTTGCCTCTGTTAAAAGAATTGTCGTCGTAATTTATTGTTGCAAAACGAGCGGTTTCATTATGAAACGAGTCGGTTGGTTGCAGCTGTTTCGAGACTCGCAGAAATGTAAATTCGCTTTTGATAACATTAGATTGCACGAATTATGTCGTAACAGTAATATTATTATTTATTTATTTATTTTCACAGTTTCATCGTGATAACGATAATATTATGATGAGACGTTTAATTTTTTTTTTTTATAAAATATCGTTTTGAAATAAAAACGCAACGCAGTCCACAATGTTCATTCTATCTCAATAATTTTGAAATATTTATTGGAATGGAGAAACGCAGGTGATTAATGACCATTATAGCAGTCAACGTGATAAGTTAATTGTCACGGTGACTATGATGACCGACACTAGACCTGTCAACTGTCAGTGACATCATGGAGGTTACTAATGACAGACGATGTCGAAATTAACATTTATACGCCAATTAATTATGTCCAGGCATATCAAGTTCCGAGTAATATTTTCATTGTGACCACATTATGAGAATGAAATGTAGAATGGTGATGATAGATAGAAAATAGTTTCATTGGAAAATAAATAATTATTATAGATAGATAATTATATAGATAGATATTGTGCACAATCTTATCTAGAATTACAATAAGAACGCAAGTTACAACGCATAAATTTCCTACGATTTATAGAGACACAACTTTTTTATCAGTTCAAGGCAGAATTAGGTAACTAACAAATCCAAGCTATATTGCACATTCGTTGTGCCATAATACTCCTTTAAAATCAGTTTCAAACGTGCAAGGTACAACTTTTTTTTCTGTCACAATCGTTCGCAAGAAGCTGTTTAATTGCAGAAGGTGACACAGTGAGCAAACAAGATTATCTCGTAATTTTTGCAGCCTCGTGTTTCTTCTCGTATAATATCAACTATTCCATCCTCGAGTCCCTCTGGTTGATTTTCACATTCTTTCTCTTTTACGTTTTTCATTCGCTGTTCATCATACCGATCCTCGAAGAGAAATATCGCAAAGAAAATTTCTAATTGTTTTTCCCGTTTTTCCCACAAATACGGACGAGTTTTATTTCTATATAGTAGGGACATTCTATTGCGTACAACGTACGATCTTTAATCTTTCGCAATCTCAGTTACCAGCACCTAACGGTATTTGTTACAATTAAGCACGATCTCTTCTAATGAAAACCGCATCGGCCGCAGCGTGTGGAAATTCGCAGAAATATTTATACGGTGAATATTTCGAAATGATTGCCGCGAGTTATTGTTGAATATACGACCTTGGTTGTATCGATGCACGTGACGATTTGTCGATCGCGAAATAAGTGTTTCTCCGTGGATTTCTGACGTACTTGAAATAGATTTGAAATCGATTGGTAATTTTAACTTGAAGTCAACTAAAATTGCGAGGTCATGGATAGCTATTAGTAATTTCATTTTATATTTTCATATATTGTATTTTAATATATTTAGTTATATTAATTTCATATATTGTATTTTAATATATTAATTATATTAATTTCATATATCATATTTTAATATATTAATTATATTAATTTCGTATATTATATTTTAATATATTAGTTATATTAATTTCATATATTATATTTTAATATATTAATCATATTAATTTTATACAATATATTTTTATATATTAATCTTATTTTATATTTTTATATATTCTTATTTTTATATTATACCTTTATTTTTACATATTCTTTCTGATGGACGTCTGTAATCAAAATTAAGCAACGTATATAATCAACGTCCAGTGACGTCAGTTGGGGATTAAGTTGAAAGATGTATGTATGTAACGATTGAGTTTTCGTCGAAGAATTTCGAAATTCAGTGTCGCGAGTGTAGCGAGATACATAGAAATAATATTTCCGGAAGCGTTGTAAGATAAACGGAACTCGGAAAGAGAATTCTTTCTGCGACTGCAAACGCGGGCACACGTGCACTCTGCGGGTCGAATGCATTTTAAAATAGCGACGCTGAATCTTTTTTATATTCCCCGATGTTTTGCTCTGCGCGTAGACTGTTAGGAAAAAAACGGTTTAAAATGTTTCGCGCTTGAAACGATTATATTTAAACATCGTTTTGTGTAAATACTTTTTTTTGAATTTCGTTTTACCATCGACAATAAATATCGCGTTTAAACTCGCGTTTTATAAAATTTTCTGTACGTATTTTCTTTGAATTTTCAACAATAATACTTTCACGAAACAACTCCATTTTACGAAATTTTCTATAAATATTGTGAATTTTCGTACGTGTATTTTTTGACAATGAGTTGGAATACTTGTCGGTATTTTATATAAATTCAAATACTTATTGTCGCTGTGTCCTCCAGTTATTATAAATTTGTTGTTTCATCGTAATTTATGATACTGAAACAAAAGTAAAAAAATGTATTTAATGGATTTAACATTAGTATTATCTTTAAACGTTTAACATTAGAATTGGACGTGTGAAAGTGCCATAAATGGGAAGAAATTTATAAAATTCTATCTATGTATTTTACGAAAAATCTATCGAGTTGCAAATCTATCCAAATTTCTCTGAAAATTACAAACCAGCCGTTTTGATCACGTCGGTAGTCGTAGGGCAATGTAAATTGGCCGCAGTCCTCTGCTTTTGTCGTCTTTAAGCAAACGTTGCAGATTCGTTCGCCGGTGGTGACTGTTTGCTTTTAAATTAGGAAACAGGGTTACGTAAAATTAAGTCCAGCGAAGTTGGAATGGCAAAGTACTCTGCTAATTCTCCGTCTCCGTTCCTTCATCATTCTTCAAACTTTCCGACCAAGAAAATCGTATTTTACAAAAAAAAAAGAAAAGAAAAAATTGAAACGAAGACTTCTATCACTTGAAATTAAAGTAACTTGCAAACTTTATTGAAAACACGAAAATCTGAAGCAGAATCTAAAAAAGAAGAAAATTACGAGGATTACTCGATATTTAAAGAAAAAAAAAAGAAAAAAAAAACAGGTTTAAATGGCCAACACCATGGAAATAATTGACTATGGTTAATAGAGAGTGTGTGAGAGAAAGAGGGCTCTCATTTGTAATCAGCGTATTAACCGCTGCATTCTACGAAGCACAAAAGACGAGCATGGAAGAAGTGTGTTCCTGAGCCGTAAAAGCCGGTCGCTCAGTTTCGTTTTAAAAGGCTCTTCGCAAAAGGGGCCGCACAGCTGTTCGTGTACGGCTCCTTCCCTCTTCTTCTTCTTCTTCTTCTTCTTTTTCTTCTTTTTTTCTATTTTGACGTATAAGGCCCGAAGCCAAGGCGGGGGCTCGGTTATACAGTATATACACACGCGACTATGGCTGCTCCAGAAGAGAAACAGAGAGAGAGAGAGAGAGAGAGAGAGAGAGAGAGAGAGAGATTTAGTGAGTCTCCATCGTAACGACGACACGTTCGAGTCGGTTGCCATATAGATAGCCAGGTGCAAAGGGTATCGCAGCTGCCATACACCGTCTGCTTATATACCGACTAACAAAACAGCGAAAAATCGATCCATCCTAGACCGGAATCGAGCGTTCATTTAGCTTGTGTGTGTGTGTGTGTGTGTGTGCAGTCCACCGAGCGGCCAGAAAATCGATACGCTAAATTACCCTTTAACCCATATGCAGCGTCAATATCCTCGCCGACGTGACGCGTACACGCGGGGAATTTTCGTCGATGGAAAAAATTGCCGGCTGGTATTTCACACGAGAAGTAAAAACAGGCATGCCCGATAGCCGATTAATTGGCTAAAGAGACGCTCACTTTATTTCATTTTCTTGCTCTCTTTCTCTCTTGTCTCTGTTCTACTTCTCGAGTCTGTCCACGATCCAAGACGAGTATTGTATTTTATTAGGTATTTCAGTTAGGTTTGATTTTGACATTCGATCGAAATTTATATTATCTCGTTCCTCCTTCGTATATGTTTTTTTTTTTTACACCTCCGCCTCATTTTCAAGTTTGAGAAGACGATCGCATTTCAAGCGACAGGGTTTTTAAATTGAAAAAAAGAAAAAAATATGGAAATTAATATTACGCTGAGGTTAAATTAATCGTGAATTTCCGAGCGCCCTGTTCCTTTTTTTTTTTTTTTTTTTTTAGCCTACGAAGAATTGTTAACCTTCGCATAATTGATAGTTCCTTCGTTTAAAATGGAATGGTCGACGTTGCATCCTTGCAAGCCAGTTCTCTTGCACACGTTGCCCCCCTCAGCTCAATGCCACAATATTGGCCACGGGTTTCAATTTAACGAGATAAAAAAAGTATAAATTCCTCTTTACGTCAAACGGACGGTCGCGAAAATTTTTTCTTTCTTTTTTTTTCTTCGCTCTGCGAAATAGGCCGAGAAAATCGAATTCCATTCTAATTCGTATAATCGCGACGGACGATAGGGAAAATTGAAACGCGACAGAGAAAATTGCTGGCTGTAAGATTTGTTAGCTTTTGATAACATTGTGAGAATTATACGTAAAATGGAGAAATGGTTTCCCAGCGACCCAGATTACTTCCCATCGACACGTTTCTTTTCTTTAACGACGCGATAATGCATGCCATCGGTGTAATTATCGATCTTATCGGTGGAATTCAAATGAACGTCAAGAGCCTCGCGAAAGGTTATCGTGGTCGAATCGAAAGATAATACGCTCGAATTAGCTCGAAAAGCGTTGTGTGTACGTGCAATCACGTATCGAACGCGCTTTTATCCGCTGGCATGAAGGCAGCTTGATATTCTAATACACAGCGTGTGCCGTGTTTACGAGGGATCGTGTGATCGCTCGTGTAACCATTAATTTCGCGTTTTCGACCTTAACCTCGTTTACAAACGGGTCTACACACACGCCTGTCTCTCCTAAAACGGTGCAGGATGACCATGGTAAAAATTTTCGTCCTACGTTGAATAGAATTGATTAAATTACTCCGAAAAAGAGCGATTAAATTTCTTCTGTACACGTGTAGGCAGAAGAAAACATTTAAAATTATCTATTATAATTGTACGTATATTATGTTAATGACAATTATCTATATTTATTGCTAGAATATGCACATGTATTAGGGGTATCCATAAGTAATTGTCGTTTCCTTCAAATTTAATAGATATCTAGTGACAATAATTTAACCTACATTCTAGTTAAATATATTGACATTGTAGTATGCTTATTGTTAAATTACATTGCAGATTAAAACTGCATTGACTCTTAAATAAGATAAAATTTTGTACAGTATCGACAAACGACATTACTTATTACGTGAACTTAATAATACCAATTTTATGAAATTATGGATCATCTCGTATCATTTGAAATTTTTTTCTATTTGCTGTGACAAACAAATATTAAGACACTTGTTAGCCTCGTGCATAGAACATGACAATTAATTAAATGAAAAGTGTTCTATATGTTTCAACAATGATCGGTATATTACAATCAAGACATATATTTATATATAGATATATTTAATTAATTTACTCATCATCAAGTACATAATTGATCGAAATAAAAAATAATAAACAAAAAGAAAAGCTTGTAACTCGATATTTCGAAAATAATCTAACTACACTATTTTACATATATATATATATACGTACCATAATTAGTTAGGATAGTCGGACAGCTGACGGTTTAATAATTCTGAAATGCCACTCACTCGATAGCGAGTTCATTAATCTCTAACGACTAACGAACACTGCAGAGTTAATTGGTGTTGTACGCGTTTGATTTGGTGCTCTATTGAACAGTAGTTCTATCATTTTCATAGCCTCGCTTGGGAACGTTAAAGCACCGCGATATCAAGCGAAGAAGCTAAATCTCACGAGCTTGCAGTTCACACGAGAACAATAAAAAATTTTTATCGTCCATCGTGAGAGAGAGAGTACGTTCGTTCGAGATATGCATACTCTCCGGTTAATTTGCCATCGGGGGATAGTTTCGGACAGGCGGGAATTTTTACTTTCAAAGAGGAGGATCAGCTACGATGATTAAATTAGGAAGGAATTTGCCAAGTTTCGTGGAAAACTGTTTTCTATGAAACATTCTTTTATCCGCGTTCTTTTTCTCTATGTTTTTGAGATTGTTAAGAATTTAATTTCCTTAAATTCAATTTCCTTTTCTTTCCTTTTCTTTTCTTTTCCGTTTAAGAATGTGTCTTGACATTTTTATACTTTCGATGAAATTAATAGATAAATTAAAATTAATAAAATATCGACGTAGAATTAATCGTAATTTCATCACAATCACCTCCGTATCACTAGACGAAATCTTCACCAATCAATCGAATCTAAATCTATCATTAGTAGTATTATAAATTCGGGGTTTGTAAATTCATGATCCAGGTGTCGATCGAAATCTCTGCGAAACGATCGTCTTGCAATGTTAACTTGGCAGTGTACAGAAATTTGGTTGGAAAAATATTTTCGGGCTATATAAGGGAACGTTGTCTCGTTTTAATTCGATACGTAGAAAACTCCCTCTGCAGCTGGCGATATTGCATTTTTAAAATACAAGGGCAGTCCGGATATAGCCTATTGTTTTCGCGAAATGCAGGAGCACCCGCTCTGCCGATAGGTTTGCATTCACTGAGCTGTTGCGTTTCGAATGTAATGTGAAAATACGTGTTGTTACGTAACATCAAACAGAGATAGTTCGCTTTGCCGAGTGACTCGCGATAGGGATGAAAAAAAGAAAGAAAGAAAGAAAAAAGAAACAGTTCCTTTGATAAATTTTTACATAAAACTCGTAATGGCGGAATTCATGTTTGTTTTTATCGTGTAGATATATCTTTCGCTAGGAATTATTAATAACTGAATGGAATTAGACGTTACGAAAGCACATGCGTTTCAGATGCCTCGTTTAATTTAGATTCTTCCTTGATTCGATCGAGTTACGTGTCGAACAATTTCCAGCAGTGTCTCTTGGATTTATTAAATTTATTTCTCCGTTTTCGTTTTTATTTTTTGTATCTTTGTCGTTAGACATTTTCGTTGCCACATCGTTGCGGGTATAGATATTTTTGTTGTTGCATATAAAAGGATTATTTATAGACGAATATTTCTCGAGTGTGAAGTATAAAATTAAGGCAGGCATGAAATTTGAACGCGATGACGGAATTATAGGTAATTAAATTTTATTATATCCTCGGAAAGTAATAATTTCTCTTGATGAAACCTCGTCGTAAAAGTGCCGGTTGTATAACTTTTTTACTGCTATATTGAAATGGTATTGAAGGAACAGTAAATTACAATTTTATATGGGGTTATAGAAGCTTGTGGGGATAGAAACCTTTTCGATAACGTACACGGGTTGTAAAATGGGGAAAGAGTCTTTTTTTTTTTTTTTATTAAAAGTGCATTTAGGTTAGCTACGTTAGCTGCTTCGAGGCTGTATCAATATAGAAAATTTTTCTCACTTCAGTAATCATTGAACGTAAACTTACAAACTCTTATCGGAACATTTCAATGAAAATATTTTATATTCGAATCTATCAAAAGACAATAGAGCTTGAAGTTCGTCAAATAATTTTTAAAAGCAACAATCTAACATGCACGCTTGTTGCATATACTGTATAACACGACGACAAATTTCTCAGAGTTTGAATTTATCGCGCAGTCAAATTGAAATAAATTCCGAATCAGTCAGATTTTATTTTACCAGGATTTTCAAAGGAAGTGACGTTTCGTTTGCGACGAGACCGGGCCGGAAGGCGCGAACGCGACAGTTTGCACGGAAGAACGGAAGTCGGTTGGCTTTGCAAATTAAAAGCACAAGCCTCGGGGTGAGATGCGGCCGTGGTCTTCAACTTGGTGGCATTTGGCAGTGCGCGCGAGCATAGATTAGGCGTCGTTAGTGGAAATGACCGTGGTTCACGGGGCGACAATTTCATTCCTGGCACACCTTCTAGCTTCATGTATATACGAGACTGTACATGGGCGCGTCCAACTATGCGCGCCCGTACTGAATTATTCATCCCCGCGGGAGACAGCGTCTCTCTTGTTTCTTTCTCTTTCTCCTTCTTCTTCGTATCGCACGGGAGAAGAGGAATTCCTCCTTTTTCTTCTCTTTTTCTCCTTCGACTTTCCGCGTTTTTTCTTTTTTCTCCCAGTTACGTACAAAATCCGGCCGAGGAAGGAAATTCGGCCGTCTCGTTTCTGTCTCGGTTGGCGAAAATATTCTACAGAATTCCCGAAGCGGAATCACCCTTTCGATTCTTCTCGCGAACCTCCATCCCCCCCTCTTCGATAGAATTTCCATTCGTCGAAGCTGTTTCTCTCTGTTTGCGACCGAATTTGGAAATTGCCACGGACGAACGTTCTTCAGGGTAGCCGGAAAATTCGAAAATACGTATACGTGTTTCAACAGAGCGCGCGGTTGCACAGAAATTCTTTTTTTTTTTTATTTTCGCTTCCTGCCGCGGTCGAGAGACACGTGTTCCTTGGTTGAATGATGAGAAACATTCCTGCCGTGTGTGTTTGACACTGAAGATATTTTTACGGTGGAATATTTTTATTCACCTGCGATTCTGTCGTTTCGCCTTCGTAAATTTATTATTTGGTAAAATGGAGCGATATTCTCAGCGCCCTTGAAAATTATACTATAATGTAAAAATGTTCAAAATTCAAAATATCAATTATACTATACTAAACTATCAAATATCAAAATATCAATTATACTATACTAAACTATCAAATATCAAATATCAAAATATCAATTATACTATACTAAACTATCAAATATACTAAAAATATTCAAAATTCAAAATATCAATTATACTATAATGTAAAAATATTCAACATTCAAAATATCAATTATACTATAATGTAAAAATGTTCAAAATTCAAAATATCAAGCTTTCGAAAGGATAAGATAAAAGTACGCAGGGACTTATATATTCACGAAATATTATAATCGCTCTTTATTACACTCTACACCGCGTGCACACTCTACAAAGGTCTATAAAACAATTCAACATTAATCCAAATAGTGTCGTTCACCCAGATGGCGGCGTCGCTAACCGAATATAAAACAAAAGAGGTTCATTATCAGGCTTCTGCCTTGCCGACACTTTCTACATACTTTTCGTATACATCTCCATACACAAATGCAGCAAACAAATTCCAATTTGCTGTTTGGAAAATGTATCGCCAGTTCGCGAAATTTTATAAAATTTTCATCACTGAATATTCCTTGGCGTTCCTGCAAAGAAAAGGAAAATTTTACGATAGAAAATGCTAACGACGAAAATGGAGCACGAGACGGAGACGTTTTCTTTCGTTGATTAGCGTAATCACGGGCGTCGTAAAAATTTCTTGAGAGCTACGAAAGCAGTCCTGTACACCGTAGATCTGACGTTTTCTTCTGTGAATGCAGTCGATTTACTGCAACTCTGTCGAGAAGTTTTAACAAAGGCACTCGTTATCATAACGGTTTGGCTGAAATTTTATTGTTTTTCTCTGCTTTTATTACTCTGGTTCTTCTTAACAATGGAAGATCTGCAGAATAAAATTACGAAAATAAATAAATAAATAAATAAATAAATAAAGCAACGTACGTTTGTGTAATGTAATTGTTCTTGTTCTTAGATCGTAACACGTAAAACAACTGTTTTCTCTCGAGTAAATATACTCGCGTGCTTCGCTAGAGTCTATTAATTCATCGCGCTGTCTCGATAGAATTGACATACTTTTACAACGAAAATTCAGTGTTTCTCTCGTTTCGCTCAAAGTTCTTAAAAGATATTGTTCCACTCAACTTTAATGACTTTGATCTCCTAGTTTTCGTGATTGGTGTCGTTCGAAGTAATTAGTTCCCCGTTCTTGCACTCGTATTTTCTAATGTTTCTTACGGTTTATGAATTTCAAAGTCACCCAAAAATTTACTATCGATTGATATTTTGATAACCAAGGCATGGAAATCAAAACGTAGAGTCTCAGAGACTTTCACACTCCGTAATATTCGAGGCTAAGTCGTGTCCAGACGAGAATTCACCTCACGACCCCTGAAGAAGCGAGTTTAAGAAGAAAATTCCGTCTGGATGCCGCTTATATCCGAAAATCACAAATATCACAAATATAATATATCACAGAGCGAAATAAAAATATCCTTTCACGTGCGATAGAAAGATATCTTTTTTCTTTCCATTTTTTCCTTATTTTACCAATATTTGATTAAAACCGCGATTACACTCGCCAACGTACCATAGAGACATCACTATTGTCACGCGCAAATTCAGCGTGTAAAAGTGAAAGAAACGAAGAAGCAAAATTACTAATTACTATAGCTGGTAGCTATAAGATTAATTACCGATCGATGATGCAGCACCCGCAGTTACAGTGGAATTAATTATCGCGCATGATCGACGCGTACTCGATCACCGACGTAATTAACCCATACGATACACCGCGAGGTTTTGCCTTCCTTTTCTTCTCTCTCTCTCTCTCTCTCTCTCTCTCTCTCTCTCTCTCTCTCTCTCTTTCTATTTTGCGCGATTTATATTCGAGGATCGTTTAAAATCCTCGAACGACGACGAATCTCGCGCGAGTTACCAACGTGTCATAATTGCTTCGTTTCGCATAATTGCTCGTTACATCATCGCCTACGTGGCTCAAACGTGGTATTCGGTATTCTTTGCTACGCTACATACGTACGTTCTACGTTTATATTTTTCTTTTACAGTTGTGTGACTATAGACACGCACATGAGCTCTTGTGTATATTTTTCGAGTCACGTACATACGTATGTAGTACACTTGTGTATATATACTTACATACATTATCACTTTCCTGAGAACTTCTACCTCTTCTTCTTCTTCTTCTTCTTTTTTTTTTTCTTTTATATTTCACTACATTTCTCTCTTTCTCTCTATTTCGTTTTTGCCTCTCATGTTTGTTTCGTCCTGTTAATTCCAGCAATTCACGCGTCCGTTAACGGTGTATTTTCGCATCCCCCATTCAGCCAGTCGTTCCGCGGGAATGAAATTCCTTTCCTGAACGACGCGAAGAAAGAAAATGGCCGAGCGGTTCGAAACGCACCGACAAAACGAAGAAACGCTCACGGCTTTGCCAAGTTTGCCTTTTGAGCGAGCTTTTTTTCTAAACTCTCGCCGGGCTGCTTTTTGTAACGCGATTTTGCGCATTTGTGTATAAATACCGCGCTTATTTCAGCGACCGTGCCTGTACTGAAACGACCATTAGTACTTATTCTTCCGCGGCTCGTATTCTAATGATAAATACTCTCGACTATCCCTGACGATGTATATCTGTATTTCCGCCTGCCTACCTGTTTCTGTCATTTTATACCGCAATTCTCGTAGGCAATCCGTACGTATGTGTGCGTACGCGCACATGCACACGTGTTTGCACGCTTGGGTGTGATTTTGCATATGCATCACGAGGATATTTGCAGATGCATTTACGTCCATTGTACGATGTCACTCACACGCGCCAACGAATCAACCCCCTCTGACATACACTTTCGTCCTCCCCCCCTCGTTTTTGCTCGAGACTTTACAAATCATCCATCAAAATCCAATAATACTGACTTTCCCGAAGGTCTGTTAAGGTGTATCGTTATTATTACATGCTCACAAAATTTTCTGCATGGTATCTGTAACCAAATTGTTCGCGATGCGAGAAAATTATTCGAGGGCGACGCGATATTTTAGATAAATAGATTGTAGGTAGATGCTCGTATTTTAAAGATGGCTGCCGATTGCTGCTTAATTGATTCGGCGTATTTCGATACTTCGTGAGCGAATAAGAATTTTGCAATTGTTGCATTATGAACAACAACAATAATAATAATAACCTTAATACTTTAATAGTAAATTTAATAACTTTAATAAATTTGCAATTTTAGTAATAATAATAATTTTAATACTTTAATAGTAAACTTAATAACTTTAATAAGTTTGCAATTTTAGTAATAATAATAATCTTAATACTTTAATAGTAAACTTAATAATTTTAATAAGTTTGCAATTTTAGTAATAACAATAATCTTAATTTTTAATAGTAAACTTTAATAGTAAGCTTAATAACTTTAATAAGTTTACAATTTTAGTAATAATAATAACCTTAATACTTTAATAGTAAACTTAATAACTTTAATAAGTTTGCAATTTTAGTAATAATAATAATCTTAATACTTTAATAGTAAACTTTAATAATTTTAATAAGTTTGCAATTTTAGTAATAACAATAATCTTAATTTTTAATAGTAAACTTTAATAGTAAGCTTAATAACTTTAATAAATTTACAATTTTAGTAATAATAATAACCTTAATACTTTAATAGTAAACTTAATAACTTTAATAAGTTTGTAATTTTAGTAATAATAATAATCTTAATACTTTAATAGTAAACTTAATAACTTTAATAAATTTGCAATTTTAGTAATTTGCACTTGCATCAAAGCAGTTTTCGTTTATATTGATGTATACTGTGCTGCATCAAATTTCCATTGACGTATACTATATCCTATTATTATTTCATGATCTACTTGTATCAAGTTAGATAAATTGATAGGCGTCGATTATTTAATCCTTTGCGTTTGACGGCAAAGTGTCTGTCAATTGTTCAAAGAAACGTATCGTTTGCAGTTCTAGAAATATACAGAACATAATTGATTTATATAAGGTGGGGCAAAAATCACTTCCTACTAAAATAAATCCGCAATTTAAAAAAAAAATCTCTTTCCTACAGATTAAAGTACACAGAGCGACAAAATCTTGTTTGAACTCGAATTTAATTTGAAATTAACAAAATTAGTTTTCCTCTTTATATTTTGTTAAACAAGACAAGCGGGAAGAAACGTTTTTCCTTTAAACGGAGAGAGAACTATGCTCCACCCTGTGTAGAAGATTCGCTTTGCACGAAAGAAAATTTCACTCAGCACAGAAAAGTCGTCATCCTGAGCAACAACTTCCAAAAGAGTCCCTATTTCACCGTTCAACCCCGAGGGGTTCTTAAAAACGTTCAGCCTGGGAAATAGGAAGTTTTCAAGATGCTTTCGACTAAACGTAACTCTTTAAGAAAATGTTGAACATTTCGTAGAGTCTTTTGAGTCAATCGGTTAAAGTTCAACGTCGTCACGAATACGTTTGAGAACTCGAAAGCACCGAGAGAGAGAGAAAGAGAGAGACGCGATGCACGACGATCGGTGTTACATTATTCTTAGCGTGATTTGTTCTTTGACTATTCTTTTCGGGGACAGACTCTTCTCCGGTGGAAATCGGGCCGGCGTTCAGCAGACACGTTTGCTGAAGTGGCTGGCATAAAGGTACGTAAATACGAGTCACACCGGCGGATACAGCGTGCGACTATAGTATAGTACACGGCGCAGCGTAGGGGCTGGTGCGGCCACGTAGATGAGCCAGCCGCGGTTATACACACGGATGAGAAAATGGAACGGGGCGAAGAAAGAGGAGACGAAAGGAAGAACGATGAATCTGCACTCACGCAGTTTGCTTAGGGTCGAGGGATAATGCAGCAAACTCCCCCCGGTTTGTCAGGGGTTAAAAAGGGCCCCTCTTTCTGCCGATTTTCCGTCTCGCCCTCGCCGCTTGCGTTATTAATACGCCGGTTGCGTTCAGCCTTTTCCCTTCCACCTTTTTACCTGTCTCTGCCTCTCTCTATCTCTCTGTCTCCCCTCGCTTTTCCACTCTCTTCTCTTTCTCTTCCTTGTTTCTTTCTTTCACGCTCTTGTTTACTCTACTTGTCGTCTTCCTCGGTTAGCTCGCGACCGGCACAACTCCGCTCGAAACTCATTCAATCAAACGATTCGCCCGCGTCCGAATACCTACCTCGTTTCATCCGGTCGTTGTGAATGAAATTTGTAGATTTTTAATAGAAGTTCGCGACGCTCAGCAGAGTCCCATCGAGAATCGTTTTAATCAAGCATCAAAAGAACTCGGGGAGTTTTCTTCAACAATTTCTATCTAATTAAAGAAACTGTGGTCTTTCAGTTGATGTGAAAGGGAGTTGACTTCGTTGAACTTTAATTAACACCGATTATTATTATATTAGTTGGCCATAAATTCACAAACAGAGTTCTGTTGGTTTTGACCGCTTGCGCTGGCAACTGATTGGCGGACCATAACGAGTGACCGAAAACCGTATACAATAATTCGTCGCTTCCTTCTTCAACTCGTCGGTATATTACTGGATAGAAGTAAATATTGAGAAGTAACAAATTTATTATTTGCTTTGCCTGTGTATTTGGTTACACTTAAATATATTTGAAGCTGAGAAAATATTGCAATTTTGGGACAAGCACGTCATTCTAACGCAAGAGGTTAATAAAATCGCAGCAGTCACTTCAGTTATAACTTTCCTGGATCATTATCGATCGTTATTGATTTTTAGTGTTTGTATTTTTCAATCTTATTGTTCGTTTTTTTTGGATTAATGGCGGATTTTTGTCTCAACACTGGAACAATCAGCGACAACCAGTTTCGTTAACGTTAGTACATCATAACAACCGACGATATTGCTCTGACATCATGCGATTTTCAGTAGTTAGCGGCTATTAATTTAAACGTAGTCTTAGTTTAATTAAAGGAAACATTCGCGATTGCTTGGCGATCTCTTGGCGTTTTGTGCCCGTTGCCTTTTACGCCTACGTATTAGAAAGTAACTGCATTATTTAAGGAATGGGTATGCTCAGAGACAATTGGCGATTGTTTTTAGACAAGTCTTCGAGCTTACCGGCAACATTTTATAAAGGACTATTTACCTCTCGTTTGTGAATCATTTTTTTTCTTTTGTTAGTATAATTGCACGTTAATTACACAGTCTGCAGTACGTTCACAGAGCACAAAGCAATTTTTCATAGCTTCTGTTTCGATGGAGACACAGAGCTTTCGTGTCAGTTGTAATTTCAATTTATAATTCAAAATTTCTTACATGGAATGTTAATTTCGATCTCTTTCCTCCTTGTGCGGCATACTTTGCAATTACGATTGAATGCGTCACGTTTCCTACTTAAGAACATCTAGCCTCTAACTTGCAATTAAGAAGGATGTAAGTAACACGCTCGAAACATTATTATCTCGTTGGTACAATCTTCTAATTTGCTGAAAAATCTTCTTTTTTTGTTCTTCTCGAAACCTTAGTTATTCTAAATTTAATCCCTATCGAACAGAATTCTATCGTTTGCGTAAAATATAATATTGCAACTACAAACAGTGCGAAAGATTATCAAATAGAATTTTCTGCGTGAACAACCGTGAACGGGGAGTTTGAAAATTAATCATTGCTCTTAACGAGAAATTAGATAGAAAAGAAGTTCAACTTAACTTAACCTTCAATTCGGCGAGCAATTTTTTGATAACACGACACTCGTTGAAAGTAAGGCATCACAGTAGAGTTTTATCTTATTATAAAAATACAGATAAAAGGATAATAAGAGTGGTTGCGTTGATAATGACAGGCCTTTGTTTTCGCGTGGCATGCGACGGTACAAAAGTAGCTCGGTAGTTTTAATTCTAGAGCGGAAAACCTCGTATTACTCTGTCAC
This sequence comes from Frieseomelitta varia, assembly GCF_011392965.1. NCBI lineage: Eukaryota > Metazoa > Arthropoda > Insecta > Hymenoptera > Apidae > Frieseomelitta > Frieseomelitta varia. Next base: position 75,407 of record NW_025108670.1, read on the forward strand.
AGATTAAAATTGCCTCTCTGTGTTTCAATTTTGAAACACTCTTGAAACCTGTCTTAATGTTTGTTTCAAATGTTTTATTAATGTACGTACAGTACATTTCGAAGTTTCTCTGTAACTTTTGCACGTGAGTCTTTTTTAAACTTTTTTGTTCAATCACTTTGAGACTATTTTGACCAATGACTTGACCAAAGACCAATGTTTCGCTATTTTTTTTTTTTGTTTAATTTCTAACGATTTTCGATGAATTGGTATCACGAAATTCACAATACTTCGTTCCTACGTTAGATAATGAAATTTTTGATAATAATATTGATTGTGGAATTGAGAGTATCGAGTAACGATACTCTCAATCGTCGTAAACTAATTCGTACAACTAATAACTATCATTATTAATTTAACCTTGTTGCACGTTCATTCTTTCATCGTGGCAATTTTGTAAATTCTCAACAGAACTTCGTCTCTGTTATCCCCCCCCAAACAAAAGTTCAAAGCACGAAGTTCGTTCCTCCTCTCGGAACAGTCAGTTCTAAACTTTCGCTGAAGATTACACGAAATGACGAGGCAAGTGTAGGCAAATAAAAGGAAAGTCAATAAAAGTCGGGTGTACGTATTACTTTCTCCCCATGGTGTTGCTCATGGAGGAAGACGGTTCCCTGAATAAAAATTCATTCGGTCTCTATAACAAGTTAAGCAATAGCGTTGGGAGATACGTGTGTTTGTTCGATCGAGTTCCGCGCGTAGCACGTTCCTCGCGATCGGGCTTTATCAAAGTATTATGCCCTCTTCAATAAATTCGACATCGGTATTGCAGGCAATACATGAGTCAGACACGAAATTGGCTTCTTATCGTGACTACCCGTGGTTCAATCGATTCGTGGAGCCGCTAGTCTTCGTTCCTTCGTTCCTCCGGCATGTAAGAGCCGGTATCGAGGGACGAATACGACCGTCTATTACCTTACCTAGGAAACTTTCGTTCCCTTTTCTTCTTTCTCCTTCTTCTCTTACGGTCGTTTGCATCCCCTGAAAATTCCAGGAACAGAGACATGACTAAGGTGTAGTCAAGGCCGCTCTTCTCCCTTCTATCAACCTTCCTTCGATGCTAACGACGCGAGCTTCGCTCGTGCATGACGCCTTTATACGAAAAGAAATAACAGCCAATTAAGCTTTTCTTCTGAACAGTCTTCCACGGTATCAGGATTTTAATTACGAAGTTAATGTAGGCGTTTTAATTGTTGCTGTCGCGAGTTGCTATTTTAATTGAGAATGTTATTGACAAAGCTAGAAGAGATTTTTAGAATGTATGTACATAGTTGGGAATGAAGACTGTGACGATGAACAGTCTTCCATAATTTCTGTTTTATAATTCTAGGGTCGCCACTGATGAACTGAAAGGTTTGAAAAAGTCACTGTCGTAACTTGTTCATTCTCAATCTTCTTTATTTTCTTTTTTTTAGTAGGTTACAGAGCATCTCTTGGAGATTAATTAATTAATTAATTATTGTTAATTAATACATTAATTATATTTCCAAATAGTATAATAAAAAGTTTAAAAAACATGCGTTTGTAAGAGTTATTTTCGTTTTATATCGTTCAGTGACCACCCTGTATAATTTTTTCTACAATTTGGGAAAGAAGTCAAAGTAGTCTTCTATAATTTCTTAAAAGTGCAGTGGAAATTTACTATCGGTGTATCGATGACAGTAATTTATTCTGAAGTATTATATATTACATATTATATATATTATATCTGTATTTATATATATTAATTTATTTATATATATAAATATTATTTGTATTTATATATATATTTTTATATATATTATACATGTATTTTTATATATATAAACTTATATATTTTTATATATATTATACATGTATTTTTATATATGTAAAATTATATATTTATACATATAAATTTATTTATATATATAAATATTATTTGTATTTATATATATAAATTTATATATATTTTTATATACATTATACATGTATTTTTATATATGTAAAATTATATATTTATATATATAAATATTATTTGTATTTATATATATATATATTTATATATATTATACATGTATTTTTATATATATAAAATTATATATTTATATTAATATCTTAATTAATATATTTTATATATATAAATTGATATACATTTTTATGTATATTATACATATATTCTTATATATATAAAATTATATATTTATACATATAAATTTATTTATGTATACATAAATATTATTTATATTTATATATATAAATTTATATATATGTATATATATTTTCTTTTACATTATATTATGTTATCATTCAATTCCAAATCCTTCGTCCCGAATTTATATTTCACCAAATCGGTCCAAGCCGGATTCTCCTACGACGGCCGAACCGCGTGGCGTAGTGATCCCCCGAGGTCGTTCAAACTGTTGAGTAAATTAGATTCGCGGGGCTCTAAACTAGCTGGCGCCCGCGCGAGAGTAGCTCCGTCGAAGACACCGGCGCGTGTATTGGAGCCGAACGCCGGGTTTATTATATCTTTGAACCCGTTGCGGAGGGAACTTTCTCCCGAACAGAAATGCTCGCGCGCGTTTGCTCTCGATCTCCTCGCTTCCTGCTCGTCGTCTACACCATCCACCCGCGGTAAGCTTGCCGCCGGTTTCCCCATTCGCGCGTTCTATCGTATTCCTGCTTGTCGATGCAATCGGCGAAGAGGGAAGTTTTCTACACCGCGGGTTACCACTCGATGAGTCACGCAGCACGCTGCCACGAACTGCTGCGCGTTCTGCCTCTTGGCCAAGTCTTATTCCCTCGTTTTCTCCTCTCACTCTTTGTTCTTGTTCTCGATTCCGATGCCTAAGCTCGTTTATTCCACGTCGTTTTTCTCTACTTGTCGCTCCTCCTCGCCCCTCCTTCTCCCTCCTCGCTCTTCGTCCATATTTCTTTCAATTTTCTAGCTCGCAGTCATCGCGACCCATTAGGAATGGGATCGAGACTAACGCGTGTTTATGAAAACCGAGTTTCGTGGAAATTTTTCGTACGTTGATATACGGAAGCAGCGATGTTACAATTATATTCAGCGGGATCCCAGTGTGTTTGTTTAAAGTATTCTCGTTATCGTTATTATGCTCATTTAATGTATTCGTTTGTGTTATCATTCATTCATTATTACGATATCGTTAACCTCATTTGACTGGTATTCTTGCCACTCTTTTAATGGTCGGTTCATTTATCGAGTCTCTCATCATTCTTTTGCGATATTTATTTTTATGACACGATGACTTCGTCGAGTCGGACATTTCTGATACACTTCGAAAATCATCCATCTGTGTCATTCAGAAATCCCCTGAAGCGAAAGATCAATTGTTTCTCACTGTTGTTCTTTCATTATGAGTCGTCAGATTAAATCGCAGTGTACATTTGAAGTAAAATGGAAGATGAAAGAAAGCAAATGGGAGCGCGAAAATTTTCGTTAGCGTCGAAAAGAAATTGTAACAAGTGTCGAACTATGATACGTATAGAAATAAAGATCGTATCATATTAGTGTTCAAGTACTATTGAAAATAGTACTTGCAATTTCCAAAAAATCCAACGATTTGAAGGTTCAAATTTATTCGTGGGCTGCTCGAACCCATCACTAGCGTCTATCAGCGAGTCTGCCGTCTGACCTGGCTCTTTCTAGGTTAGCGAGAAATTAACGACGCCTTCCGAGAGAGATTTATTCATGCTGGCGCGTGATTTTTCGAATATACAATATACACACTTCGTGGTGAACGAACGGGCACGGGTGGATGCGTGTATTTTTGTCAATCGTACGTCGTGATTTATAATTCAAATGGGCAGGCCTTGGTATCGATGTACGGGATGGCATACATTCGATATAACAATCATTCGTCGTACCACGTTTGCTGGATATAAACAGAGAAATAATAGAGTTATTGTAATGGGTAATCCTCAGGCGTTTGATTTTGAATTACCACGACACGATCCATTAAATTTACTCTGGTTAAAAAACTCTGACCATTTAGAAGATAATGTAGATCTTTAGCCATCTTTCTTCTTTTTTTTTTTTGTGAATTGCCTATGTATTTTAAAAACAACGCAGGAAAAAGTGAAAAATCGTTTGAAAATTTAGACAAAAATTATTAACGTTATTAATATATTATATTGCCTTAATAATAATTAATAATTACTTAATATATCACTTAAGTATTTAATAAATAAATATAATATATATATATATATATAATTATAATTATATATAATATAATATAATTATAATATTATTTAAATAATTATTAATTATTGTAATTAAGGCAAGAATAAAATTTAAGGAGCTACGATAAAACATTGTTTTTGTAATTTTCCATTCTTGGGATATTAAAATTTCTCTTTCGACGTTATTAACGTTATTAATATATTATTAATATGTTAATTTTATTCTTGCTTTAATAATAATAATTAATAATTACTTAAGTACGTAATATATAAATATTAATATATATATAGTTATAATTATATATAATATAATATATAATAATATATATAATTATAATTATAATATTATTTAAATAATTATTAATTATTGTAATTAAATAAAGAATAAAATTTAAGGAGCTACGATTAAACATTGTTTTTGTAATTTTCCGTTCTTGGGATACAAAATTGGGATACAGAATTATGTTTGAACCGCGTAATATAAAATTCCGTTCAAAAATTTTTGATAAAATGCGAACACTATCGGATGTTTATATCAAGATAGTCAAAGATACTTGAATTTTATCTTAAATTTATATTTTACGTTTTTTTCTTTTCTCTGCCTTCCACGCTTCTTTCTCTTCAATTTCTCTCTCTCTCTATAAAACGGATTCTTAACAGTTATCGGATATATAAATGCCGATTCTCGTGCGCATATATCTGCATGCGTATATCGCAATTTTATCTCTGCGTAAATTTCGGTGTTCAATTTCTCTTTTATCTGTATCGAAGTTTTTACGTACATGTATATATATATATATATATTTCTGTACATCATCTCTGTTTCGTTTTTATCTCTGTCTATCAGCCCGTCGCATCTCTGGTTCGCCTCGGGCTTATCGCTCGGCCAGTTTATTGGAGTCCAGTTTTTGTACGTTTTCCGCCGATTTTTCCAGTTAATTGTCCCAGAATTACTTCGTCTTGCTTCGGGGCGTTCTAATATATATTTCTAATTAAATGCGAGTAAATACACATCCCTGATTTCTAACCATTTTACATTATACAATATTCGTTTTCACCGTCAAATTCATTCAATTCCGACGTTTAAATGTGTACTAAGTCTAAAACGAATCGAGAATGATTCGAACGTAGCTACGGTATAGTTTCGAACTAATAAATGCCATAAGCGTCTTGTGCATAAGTGGTCACGTGACTTCGTAATCAGTTCTTCGATATACACAAGGTATTAATAATAATACCACTCGACTAGTGAACCAGTTGCTCGGTATATTAGTATGTTCGGTTAATGTTAATAACAATAATGATCAACTCCAAAATCAAGTTAATAAAATCTACCCAATGAAACGTAATATTTTATTTATAAATGTAGCCTTGAATTAAATGTAAATTCGATAAAGAGGAAATTAAATCTTCTCCTTTAACACGTTCTACTTATTTATCAATAATCAGGTGAAAAAAAGAACAATCAATTGAAAAAAATTTTCGACGTAGATTCGCTATCTTTCCTCTCTAAATACTACACACCTAGGTAGTGAGTCATACTAACTGGTCATCTACTATTTCTCTTCGACGTGCAGATAATACACTGGCTATGGGTGTGTACGGTAATCCACCTCCCACCTTTTCTCCACCTTCGATCTGTTATCCAGATCGAATAATTTTCACGCTCACGTCCCACAGATGACCATTGTTCGGATTAAGGCCTCTCGTAACTTAGAACCGTGTCATTCAACTCGAAAGCATCTACATGTTGGATACATTAACTTTGTGAGTCGTTGCTTTCGCAAGAGTATCTGTCATTAAAGTACTTACTTTCCAACTCGTCATTCAGATGATCGCAGATTTTATTGCAACGAGGTGAAAAATAGGAGAAATCGAACTGGAGACTTTGAGTGTCCAGATAATCTTGTAATCTGATAAAATGACTGGTTTATTTGTTAAAGATTCAAAGAGGATAATGTATCAGAATAGACAAAAAAATTTTGTTAAAAGTTTACAGGTGAATTTAGCACTAACCTTTAGACTTTTGGTAATTTAGGAGAAGAATCTAGTAATAATGTTAAATTATGTAGAAATTACGTAAGTTCGATTGATGTTTGAAACTTAAAGTTTTAAAAAACGTATAAACAATATAGTGTATTGGACGTTAAAATATTAATATATTAAATAAGATGCAGCTTGACGACATTGTGCACGTTGTTGATTTGTGCAAATATTATTATACAGATTTCAGAAGAGAGGAGAATACACTAAAGATCCCAAATTGTCTGACTAAAATTTCAACTAACTCACAAATTTTCAAGCAGTTACGTGATACAGTAGATTTCAGTTTTACTCAGAGTTTTAAAATATCACGACCTGTGTTTACTCGAACTTTTTCGAAACCTTAAAAATGCATTTTTTTTTCTAAAATCAGCTGTTCTTTTAACCTTTACAATGTGGTATTTAATGATCCGAAGTCGGACAGGCTCTAGAAGTTAAAAAAAACCGACCTATTTTTTTCTTTTTTTAAATAATTAATAATTTGAAGGATAGTTTCACATAAAAATCTAGTTTTTTACTCTCTTATTCAAAAATTCAGACAAAATTCATTTATCTCTTTGAATTCGTTGTTCTATTAAATTCACATCCGTTTCAGAATACTTTCTTCGATGACTTATCGAAGTTTGTAACCGTGATGAATGAACAAATATTACTGTCTTTTTACAGAAATATTACTGAATCTGTTGTTTTTTTGCGCTGAGCCAGTGTTATTTATTTAACACGTTTGAACGCAACGGTTATACAATAGGTGAATCGCGAATCCCGGAATCAGTCGCGGGAATCAAATCAAATTTCAATTTATAACGTTGAATACCATTCCCATCAATCTCTATAATCAACGAACCGTTAGACCTGTCGTACTTTCATTCGAAACGTGGCTCTGCCGTGATTTCTTTTTTTTTTTTTTCCTTTTTTTTTCTTGTTCGATACAAAATTCCGTGTGATTCTCTCGCTCGAAGTAATTACGAGACAATTGTTTCACTTCAATGTGTGATCGTCACACATTTTAGCGTGAGACAATGTTCGACTGAAAAACACGAAGTTACGTTATATAACGTATCGTTCGTTTCTGAATTGGAAAAAAGATACAAGAGAAGATTGAACGAAGAAAATCGCTCTGTCATATAGAAACTACTTTGCTTAGGATATTTCGTGTGGTTTTTCTATATTTTCAAAATAAATTTTATCATTTTAAATATAACATTTTAAACCTACAAATGCATTAAAAATTTGATCGTCGGAAAAATCAGTCTTGGATGTTTGTAGTATTGATGAATATCTTTAAGGAACTATCTCGTTGGACGAGAAATTGTAAGAAAGGAATCTATAATCTATAATTTGTAATTCGTCGATTTTCTATCAGCCATTATGTCAGAAATAGATGGATACTGTCGCAACTAAGGCTTAATAAATTTCATCATTTTTCAGCAACATCCCTCTTGAAATTAGTTGTAGTAGCTTTGTCGAAACTTTATTTCCCTTTTTTTTTTGTACCATAATTATAATAATATAATTATAATAAATAATGAACCTATAATTATAATAATAATAATAAATAATAAAAATAATAATAATATAATATAATAATAATATATAAATAATATAAAATAATAATAATATAATAATAAATAATGAAACTATAATTATAATAATAATAAATTATAGTCACCTTTGTTTCCCTGTCTCAAAAACGCTGTCAAACATTCTTATACTTCGTTATACTTCGTTATACGCAAAATATTCTCCCTCGAACATGTTCGATCATACTCTGGTATCTTCAAATGTATTCGTTATGTAAAAAAAAAAAAGAAAAAGGAACAGATAACGCTTCGTATAATTCACTTTTACAATACTTATACAATAGTTTTCTTCTCAGAAACTTATACAATACTTTTCTTCTCAGTCGTGTGTATTTAGCGTGTGATAGAAATGGCAAGAAATGGAAAATAATATATATCGGCGTAAGTACGGCGGTACGTTAACAAAGTATAATACGTTGCGGAGCATTGTGTTCTCATTGAAAATGCTGGCTGGTAACAACCGGATAGCGCATTTATGCATTATGGTTCCGCTTTTACGACCTGTTAGTGTGACGAGCAACATTGCGATTTTATCCTCGCCGGTACCTGCATGAAAGCAAAGTATTTCCCGGTGGTTTTGCCTGCACTTTCTTTCCAGAAACATACATCTACGTACGCGTGTACGTACGTACGTACGTACGTTAAGATGGCCGTTCCCTCGAGACGCACGACCTCTTCAGAATTTAATTTTTAAAGGCTGTAAACCCCAAGCCGAGAACTGTCCTAGATACATGGCTCAGCTCTCGTTCATTCAACGGCGTTTAACAGCTCTCTTGCGTTTGCATTTTGCAGGAGAAAGTAACAGGGTAGAGAGAGGTAAATAAATATACTGCTAGACAGACGAATGATAACGCAGGCTTGAGAAAATGGCTTGACACTTTGAAATCGTCAAATTGCCGCGTTCAAAGCAAAATAGACGAGGAACGGTTCTTTCGTTCTAGAAAAAAGAAACTGTCAAAGAAGAAGATTGATTACTCTCTCATGTTTGGTTTTCAATTTCGTTTAATTCGAACGGTGTTTGAAATAAAGCAGAGTCGATTCATTCAAGTAGAATTGAAAGTCGAAATTTTACGACTCGAATTATTTTATATTTATTTTTTCAAGTTACGAAAGTTTATTGTCATTACTTTACTGAATTCATTAAAATTAGTTTCACTTGAAATATAAAACAGTCTCGTTTCATATTTTTATTATATTCGTCTCGATTCTCGATTTTATAATAGTTTTTAAAATTATTCTTAATTATATTATAAATTAATAATTTTTAAAAGTCGAAACTTTTCGATTCGAATCACTCTATATTTATTTTTTCAAGTTACGAAAGTTTATTGTCATTACTTTACTAAATTCATTAAAATTAGTTTCATTTGAAATATAAAACAGTCTCGTTTTATATTTTTATTATATTCGATTCTCGATTTTATAATAGTTTTTAAAATTATTCTTAATTATGTTATAAATTAATTATTTTTAAAAGTCGAAATTTTTCGATTCGAATTATTTTAAATTTATTTTTTCAAACTGCGACAGTTTATTGTCATTACTTTGCTAAATTAAAATTAGTTTCACTTGAAATATAAAACAGTCTCGTTTTATATTTTTATTATATTCGTCTCGATTTTCGATTTTATAATAGTTTTTAAAATTATTCTTAATTATATTATAAATTAATAATTTTTAAAAGTCGAAATTTTTTGATTCGAATTATTTTACATTTTTTCAAGTTACGAAATTTTATTTTCATTTCTTTACTAAATTCATTAAAATTAGTTTCACTTGAAATATAAAACAGTCTCGTTTCATATTTTTATTATATTCGTCTCGATTCTCGATTTTATAATAGTTTTTAAAATTATTCTTAATTATGTTATAAATTAATTATTTTTAAAAGTCGAAATTTTTCGATTCGAATTATTTTA